>NW_010108122.1:0-17193 GCF_000699245.1 Pterocles gutturalis | reverse complement strand
TGCTTTTCGGATGAGTACTCAAAGGGCTAGAAGTCAAGGGCCATGGCTCGTGACATTCTCAAGGTTGATGTCTAGAAGGCTGTGGTGCACTTTTTTCTTTCATATTAATGCTTTACAGTGTTTCCACTTGTACTTTTCAAATATATGAATCACTGTCTATATTACACTCTTAAAAAAAACTCCAAACAGCAAAACCCAACACCCAAAAGGAGTCATCTCTGAATTCCTGATGAAGGATTTATCCCCCTTTCATGGATTATTGAGTTTAGTCAAAGTGGAATGAAATCTGTGATTGGGTTAGCACCAAAACTGAGACTTTTATATGCCTGGAGAAGGACTTTTTACAAGAGCATGTAGTGATAGGACAAGGGGTAACGGTTTTAGACGGAAAGAGGGTAGATTTAGATTAGATATTAGGAAGAAATTCTTCACTATGAGGGTGGTGAGGCAGTGGCACAGTTTGCCCAGGGAAGTTGTGGATGTCCCATTGCTGGAGGTGTTCAAGGCCAGGCTGGATGAGGCTTTGAGCAACCTGGTCTAGTGGAGGGTGTCCCTGCCCATGTCAGGGGGGTTGGAACTAGATGACATTTAAGGTCCCTTCCAACCCAAGCCATTCTATGATTCTGTGAGTACTTTGGACAGTATTAACACAGCTGTGTTGACTTAGTAAGCTAGACAAGCTATTTTAAATCAGTCTCTTAATCTTACCTGTTCATTACTTGGTACTGCGTTTTTTTGATTTTGAATCTTAGCCTGTCTCAATAAATCTGGCATTTCAGATCAACTTGTGTTGCTCTCCCATTACTGCAGCATTTTGTAGTACTTTACACAGATTAGTATCAATGCAGCTAGCTCATTAGTTGATGACTTGTATGTGCCTGGTGGCCAAACGGTAGTGTTGTAGTGTGTGTATATATTGAAGAAGTTCCATTTATTTTGTGATGGAATTTGATCCTTAATTACCATTCATGTTTTTGGAAATACCCCATTACGGAGTTTTAATTCTTGCATAGACAAAACCCTTAAGCTTTCTTTAAGTCTCAATCAAATTTAGAACTTTTTTTTTTATAATCAGAGGCAGCGGGTCTTTTGAAACATCGGTTTTGAATTTGATGATCTAACTCACACTTCCATCTTGCAAAGGTTTGGCTTGGATGTACTATGAACGGTACAGTATTCAATACATTCAGCATAAAGGTAATGAACAATTAAAAAAAAGGTATTATTTGTGGAAGGTCACATATGGCTTTCTTAATGATAGAAATAGCTGTTTCAACTATAGGATTATGATGTATTTCAGCTATTTGAACTATAGTATTGTAACTTCCAATTTAGGAAGATTGTTAATGACGTTCATTTCTAAGAGAAAGATTATCTGTTATTTGTAGTAGAGAAGAACTTTCAACTTCTGATCAACCTACTGACTGTCTGCTAAAATTTCTGTTTTGGTAATTTTTGTGGTTCAAAGTAAAAAAAAAATGTTCCTCCACCAGTAAGAAGTTCACCAACGTAAAACTGTAAAAAAATTAATATGGCACCCCCTCTTTTCCTTCTGTTACTCCAGTGAAAGACATTATCTGTTTTGGTAAATGGCAAGGTGTGTGGTATTTGTGGGTCATATATGACTGATGGCTACTTGGCTGTTAATATTCCTGTGCTGAATAGCTGAAACTTACAGAAACATTTGCATAAGACTGAATAGGATCTTCCAAGAAAGGTGCTCAGGTGGTGGGAGCTACTTCGTTCTTCTAATTCTTTTCCCCTAAAGAGATTTGTGGAACCTCTACCCCATGTTTTAGTCTCTGGGATTCCAAAAATCTTTTGATTCTTCTTCTGTGTCTTTAGCTATGGCATGTATACCTCCAAATGACCTGCAGAAGTCTTCTGGTTTTTGTTTGTTTTGTTTTATGCAGCTTTTAGGTGATTTGAAAGATTTTCTCATCCATTCTGTTCTTTATGGAAATGTTGCAGCCTCCATTGCATCTTTTGCTATCTTAGAGAGCATTATGTGAATGCAGAAATAGACTTACAAGAAGAGCCTGTTAGAGTTGCATCTTCTGTCCAAGGCTGAAGTGAATTGAGTGCATCTGAAAAAGTCAACATACTGTCCTATGCTTGTATGCAACACACTTTTTTTTTTTTTTCCTTATTAAAACAATGTTGGTGATCATGCCTCTCCGTTTTTCTCTTTGGCACTAACACTACAACATCCTCCTGAAACTTCAGTATCAGAGCACTTCCATAAACTAGCAGAACCTCAGAAATTTCAAAGAACTGTAGAACAGTTGAGCATGGAAGAGACCTCTGGAGGTCTCTAGACAAAAATCCCTGCTCAAAGCAGGGTCAACGAGAGAAAGTTGCTCAGGGCCTTGTCTGGCTAGGTTTTGGACATTTCTGAGTATGGAGACTCCCATGTCAAGTTTTTAGTTAGGTTTAAGTGGAGTTTCCTGTGCCTGTTGCTACTCGTCCTGTCACTGGGTGCCACTGAGATGAATCTAGCTCTCTCGTCTCTACTCCCTGTCCACCCAGCACCCCTTACAAATGCATACACACATTTGTAGGGTCTCTTCAAACCTTTTCCTCTTAAGGCTAAACAATCCCAGCTCTCTTCAGCCTTTCTTTGTATGTCAGATGTTCCAATCCCTTAATCATTTGCACATTTAGGTCTTCATTCTCCTTGTGCAGATACTAGTGCTCCCTTTCCAAAAAGTGGGAGGTGGAGGCTGGGAAACCTTTTAATTGTAGCAACATTTTTTCCTTATCTCACAGTATGAGATGCAAGATCTACCACAAATAATCCAGTCAATATTGCTATGCCTAACCCAGCAAAGGACAATTTGCACCACATGCAGCCAGGAAAGAAAACAGACCTCCGTGGGCCACAGCAGCGAGTGTTTGCTTTTCATCTGTTGTGCCTGCTTGTTAAGAGATAGCCTTGGATGAAACATAAACCCGAGAGTGTCTGTCAGTTCTGCAAATCACAGTTATGGTTGTAGGTAAGCTTTATTTCTTGGGTTTCAGAAATACAAGGTGTAGTTACATTTGATATTCTGCTGAAAATGTGTGAAGTTATTATTAATGGCTTAATACTGAGTTAATGAAACTTTGTGGCTATTAACTTATGCTATAAATACTAACATATACTATAAACACTACCTTATTCAATGAATTAGCATGAATTGAAATTAAACTAGAAGAGCTACTAGCGTCATCTTCAAAGTTGAAGATGCTTGCTATCAGAAGGAAAAAAAAAATATTCAGTATAGAGCCAAAGCTGTTGGAAGTTCTGCATTGAGTTTGTTGAAAAGAATATATTAATGACTTTATATATAGTCTAATATTTATAGATTAAATGGTCGATAGCACTTTATATGTGTATAACTATATGCAACTTAGTAACTGTAATATATTAAGCAAAGGTGATTGTGTAAGAGTTTTAGTAGTTCATGTTTCATGCAAAGACAATTTCATTCGAAGTAACTTATGTATAATAATAAACACTGTGACTGGAACAATGTGTAGGCTTAGTCACTGAGAGGGACTCAGTCTTTGACAGCTGATGCAGTACAATATTAGACATTTTAAAGGTAGTGCTCACTGAATAGGAGTTGATTTCCCTTATTAGTAATTGAATGGTTTTTATAAAAAGGGAAAATTATTTATAGTAAAATAGCTTATGTGATTTTTTTTTAAAGTGATTAAATTCTGTTTAAGAACAAGTTTGGATTTACTTGCTTTGTTGCATGTCCTGGTTCAGTTAAAAACATAGTTTTCAAGTCTGTAATCCCAACAGCTGAAACCCAACAGCTCAAACTAATGCAAATACATGTAAAACATGTATTACACAGAATCACAGAATGTTAGAGATTGGAAGGGACCTCGAAAGATCATCTAGTCCAATCCCCCTGCCGGAGCAGGAACACCTAAATCAGATCACACAGGAACGCATCCAGGCGGGCTTTGAATGTCCCCAGAGAAGGAGACTCCAGAACCTCTCTGGGCAGCCTGTTCCAGTGCTCTGTCACCCTCACCGTGAAGAAGTTTTTCTCATATTCAAGTGGAACCTCCTATGTTCCAGCTTGCACCCATTGCCCCTTGTCCTATCACTAGATGTCACAGAGAAGAGCCTGGCTCCATCCTCCTGACACTCATCCTTTAGTATTAAGGGCTTTTGATTTAACTATAAGCAACAACCAAAAGGAAGGATGGGAAAGGGGGAAGCGGAAGTTTCAACCAAATGAGGCTAAACCGTATAAGCTGATACCTTTTAGTCTGTCAAAGCTGATACTTCTCCAGTTGAGTCTGTTCTTAAAAGCATAAGCACAGAAAAAAGTAAGTTAATTGTTTAGGTGAAGTTGATCTATTAAATGATACCACTGAAAGGAAACTCTACATTTAAAAAATCTCTTGACAGTATGAGTGGAAAATCCTGAGTACAACGGGTTATTTTCTCTCAGTGATGCAGTGTCCGTCTGGATTTACACAGACCTTGAAATGACTGGTTATATGATGTTTTATTAATTTTTGACGTGACTGAAAGAATTGTCACCATCTGTTAATACCAGAGTCTAAGTCCACATGTGGACTTCAAAATGCTTTAAGTGTTGATTTTTTTAGGTAAGAAATCCTTCTCTTAAAACTAAACTTAAAGCAGTTAAGAGGTATCAGAGTGTAAATAGAAAATACCTTTTCTTTTTATAGTCCAGATTTAAGCTCTTGAATCCTTTGTCACAGCTTTGGATTGTGGTTTTGGCCTGTCCTCTGAAGTTAAAATGTCTGCAAATACTTGAAATTAAGCTCTTCTTTTGCACTAGTTATGATATAACTGGCTTTTTAAGTTAGTCAAGCTCTGTTTTAGCCAAAACTTCACCCTGAAAGAGAGAAGCATGTATCATGTATTTTCTACTGGCTGAGATCAATCTTAAATGTGTCTTTTACCAAAATGTGATATTATCCAGATGTGCAGAAAAAAACATAAGAAGCTTGAAGTGTTGTTACAATCTAAATCCTCTCTGGAGGTCAGAGGAATCTTAGGAGCACCTTGTTTAAATTATTATTTAAAAATTCCTCTCTCATATGCTCCTTGTGGAGCTACAGTAGATTTTAAGGCTTCCTCGGTAAGGAAGCTGGTTAAGCAACCTGAACTAAACTGGTGCCAACCTGGTAACATAGGGATTCAGTTTTCTGAGCTGTGTCCATGGTCATGTTATGTCTTTCTGTATTACCATCTCTTGAAGTGTTGTGCTTCCCCCAGCCAATTATAGGTGCTAGGGCTATTTTGGGGGTGTGTGGCATTTTTGAGGATGAGGGTTGAGTTTTTTTGCTTAAGCAGTACATCTGAACTGGCTGTATGTTTTTGGTGCATTAGTTTTTGAAAAATCTTGGGTTTAAAAATTTCCTTGTATATGCATTTTGTAGAGTGTGGCTGTTGAGGAGACCATATACTTCATAGTACAAGCAGGACTTGGTACAAGCTGCAGCTGACAGTGCAGCCAACGTGAATTTTGATTTAAAGTTTCTTTAAGAAATCCTGAAGGTTTCATGGGAGATAGGAAAGAATTGTTTGTGCTCTAAAAACAAATCCTGACTTAAGAAAAACTCCTTGGCATTTCTATTTATTTAGAAAATTGAAATCCAGCTAAATAGTCTATACTTAGCGGGGCAAAATGAGATCTTTAAAAACACTATAATGAAAGGTTACGGAGGCATTATTAAAAATTAATACAGTCAAGAGAGTTATTGAGAAAAGCAGCATTTAGGAGTAAATGTTAATACATTTTGGTACTGCTGTATGGTAAGCTTCTTAATCTGTGTTCAGTTTCCCCACTAATATTTTTAATTATTTTTTTAACATTTTTTTTCACATATATTTTTAAGTTCAGAGTAACAATTGTAGATCAGTAGGTTTGCCCCATGACTGAAAACAAAGACTTATCTGAAGTCTTTTATTGTTATAAGCTGTAAAGGATAAATACTTGAAGTAAATCAGACTGATCTTTGGGGAGTAAAATGTGATAGAAGAAACTATAGTATGATGCTTTGTGAGTACAGTGCTTGGGTTTTGAAGGTATTTGGGTCTGGGGGATTGGAATTATGTAGGCCTGGTCTTGGGGAGTGTATTGGGTTTGTTTGGCGAAGTTTTGGTAGTGGAGGGCGCTACAGGGGTGGTGTCTGTGAGAAGCTGCTAGAAGTGTCCCCTGTGTCTGATAGAGCCAATGCCAGCTGGCTCCAACATGGCCCCGCTGCTGCCCCAGGCCGAGCCCGTCAGCAATGGTGGTAGCGCCTCTGAGATAACATATTTAAAAGGGGGGGGGGAACAAAACTGTGCAGTTTTGCAGCTGGAGAGAGGAGTGAGAATATGTGAGAGGAATAACTGTGCAGACCCCAAAGTCAGTGAAGAGGGAGGGGAAAGACATGCTCCAGGCACTGGAGCAGAGATTCCCCTGCAGCCCCTGGTCCAGCCCATGGTGAGGCAGCTGTGCCCCTGCAGCCCTGGAGGTCCACAGGAGAGCAGAGGTACACCTGCAGCCTGGGGAGGACCCCACATTGGAGCAGGTGGATGCCTAAAAGAGGCAGTGACCCTGTGGAGAGCTCATGCTGAAGCAGGCTCCTGGCAGGACCTGTGACCCTGTGGGGACTCACGCTGGAGCAGTCTGTTCCTGAGGGACTGCACTGTGTGGAAAGGACCCCCCCCCACCCCGGGAGCAGTTAATTTAAGAGCCTGTGGGAAGGACTCATGTTGGAGAAGTTAGTGGAGGACTGTCCCATGTGGGAGGGACCCCACGCTGGAGCAGAGGAAGGAGCAGCAGAGACAGTGATGAACTGACCACGATCCCCATTCCCTGTCCCCCTGCACTGCTTGTAGGGAGAAGGTAGAGAAATTGTGAATGAAGTTGAGCCTGGGAAGAATGGAGGGGTGGGGGGAAGGTGTTTTTAAGATTTGGTTTTATTTTCTCATTAACCTACTCTGATTTGATTGGTAATAAATTAATTTCCCTGAGTCGAGTCTGTTTTGCTCATGACAGTAGTTGCTGAGTGATCTCCCTGTCCTTTTATTGGCCCACGCAATTTTTGTTCTATTTTGCTCCACCTGTTCACCTGAGGAGGAAGATGGGCACCTGGTGTCCAGCAGAGGTCAACCACCACAGAGAGGTAGGTTTTGTTAAGTGGTGGAAACATTTTGAAATACAGTTCTTAAGGAGGTACAGAGAAGCTGTGGGTTAAGTATATTCATTTATAGTTGTGAACAGAATTACAGTTTTACTCAGAGATTGATTGATGTACACTATTATTAATTTTTCTGTATTTCAACAAGCAGCTGTTTTTCAACTTTTGAAATCTGTGGACTTTCTTCATTGCGTTGACATTTGCAGTGGTGAGGCGTAATTAAAATAAGGCAATTGATGCTTTGGAGTGATGAACAAGATTTTGCTACGCATACTGGCTGTCCCGGATGCATTGGCTTTTCTGATACAGCAACAGATTTTGAATAGTTACAAGAACTGGCAGTGGCGTGCAGCTCTTCAGCAGCTCTGCTGCCGCCTTTGGAAAGCCTTGTTTGACAGAGAGGAGACAGCTTATTCTCTCATGCAGATTGCTGATGTCTCTCTTCATACATGTGAAGCTATTTAGAGACTTCTTGGAGGACAGTGTTACCAGTAAACAGCTTGTATTAAACTTTTTGTGTCACTAATCCCACATTCTGCTTCAATGTGATGTGGATGAAACTGCTTACGTTTCATGCTCTGCAGCTTTTACTTATACGTCTAGGGATTATTTCCTACTAACTAGCACCCCTTGTGTGACACATCCACTGGAAATGCATGCCCAGCTTTCACACAGATGGCTCAGAACTTGGGCCTTGTAGGATTTGTATCTTATAGCTATGTTATACTTTTTAAGTCCCTGGATGAACAGAAAGAAGACTGTAACTGGTCTTGTGGAGAGTTCATAGTGGTTGAGATATTTTACCCTGTCTTGAAATGTTATAATTAAGTATGTATTGAAGAGGAAATTAAATGTTTTCTCTTTCAAGTCTGTCAGACAGCTACTGCTATTTAAAACCCTCTTGTATAGGAGAAAACTGTAATTTATTTGTTATGGTGGTTGAATGGTAAGTTACAATTTCAATGTAACAAACAAATGAACAGGCTCTTTATAAGTTTATATCGGTTCTGGATATCTTGAAAATGCATCCAACTAGTTTTTAGTTAAGCATCGTACTGCCATGACACAGATACTGTGAGATTTCTTTTTTTAACTGGAAAGCTGGAAGTTTTTTCTTTGTTTTTTCTTTTTTTTTTTTTTTTTTTTTTTTTTTTTTTTTTTTTTTTTTTTGCTAGAAGACAGGCTCAGGGCCATGTTTGAACTCCTTTCTTATCACCATCATATAGTGTTTTCTGTTCTGGTTGATTGCCAGAGACCAGCATGCGTGTGTGTATTCTACCTAGGAACATTTGATTGTCTTTATTTCTATTTGATAGTTATACCATGAATGCTTAAATAAGATTTTATTTGTGTAGGTGAGATTAGCATTGTTTAATTTTGTGTGCTTTTTAATTTGCAGAACCATTAATTTTTTCCTTGCACAGGGCCAGTTAAGACTTTCACAGATGCCTGGCACATTTAATTGCAAACTACCATTGAACTGCACAAACATTGGTTGGGTCATCTTTTTTTGTTTAAAAATTCATGGCAAAAATTAAAGAAAATGGAATGCCTAGTGAGCATCAGTAAATTATAAATGTAAACATAAGCATTAGGAGGCCCTTCTGTGATATGAAAAAAATGTTAATGTAGATGTTGTTATCTGGTTTGGAATCACAAGATTCTGAAGCCTTAAAGGTGAACTATGAAGGTTGGTTAAAATCAGAAAAAAAAACTCTGATACAGCCTTGGATCAGTTACAGAATGTTAAATCATGACTCACAGAACAATTTAGAATGGAAGGCCTCCTATTAGTGGTAGTCGAAACTGAGAAAGCATATATTCACATGTAGGCTTCGGGTAGGGCATGATGCAGATCTAAAAATCTTATACCTTCCAAATACTGTGCCTTTTTTTTGTTCATATAGATGAAGAGATTTGTTTTTACTTTCCTTTCAAAAATGTCGAAGGTTGCTTGTTTAGAAAAATTGGCTTTATTGGAGCTGTACGGTCCTCTGGTCCTGAACAGAGTGGCCTTGTGGCTCTTCCTGGTTGGTTGCATTGGTGACACATTACTTACTGGTGAAGAAAATTTGCTCCTTTGAGATGAAGGGGCTCTACAGAGCTGTTTGCAGTTAAAAAAAAAAAAAAATTTAAAAAGCTACATGTCTGCTCTAAGTAAGCAGATAAAAGTGGATTAGAAAAAAGGGACATATCTGTTTAGTGAGGCACTGTTAGTTGTTTTAGATATTTATTGGCCAGTGATTTATTTGTCATTGTTCAATTGGTTGGACTTTACTTTCTTCAGAAAGGAAATTTGAATTGGTGTACTTAAAGATTCACTTTCTTAATACTTTACCATCTTCCCTATTTAAATACAATTGCATTTTTAAAGTCTCCTTTTGATCTGCAATAGTAAAGTTCACTGTAATCCTTGTCGTAAGTGATGTCAAACAGTGGGTTATGGCTTTACTGTCAAATTAAGTAAAAATTGAATTGTCATGGAGAACGAGTCTTGAAGATGCATTTCAATGACTTTATTTGTGGAGTACTGCATAGATAATTGTGAGCAAAGGAAACAGAAACCAAGTATTTGATGCAAGCATTCAGTCTGGATTTTTTTCTTTCTTTTATGGGCCCATGTGATTAGATTTACATATGTTCTCCCTTCAGCTTACATAGTTTCATTTTTATATCTTATCTGTATCTAAAATTATTGTAATTTTTTGAAAATTCTTATTTTAAATAATTCTTCAAAGTGAGTTTTGTTCCTTATTGTACAAAAGTAGGGCTACCATAGCCTTTTATCCTGAGTAAACAGATTATATTTTCCTGTACTTAAATTTTCATGAACATCAAAGCTATGCTCATTCTTACAGAATTTGGGGCTAATTGTTGTGTTGGGGTTTTTTTATGAATTTCAAATGAAAAATATGCATATATTTTCAGTTCTGCATTCCTTAAATAGAAACAGACTTTTCAAATAATGTTCACAGTATTTCAAGTATGAAGTATTTTAACAAAATACTTCTTTCCATAAAAATCCTTGATGTGCTTACGTTAACTTTACTAAAATACTTTTAATAAAGCTAAAAACTAATAATAGTTTTAATAAACTAAAAATCAGTTTCAGAATTGTGGGGTGATTTTGTTGTTTTGTTTGGTTTGGTTTGTTTTGTTTTTTTCATTTCTTTAAAATACATATTCTTATGGAAGAAATAATGACAAACTAAAAGAAACCCCAAAACTGGAAAAAAATAATGAAACAATCTCACGTGACTGGAAGTCAAGTCATTCTTTTTAAATTTCTTGGAATACCAATACTTTTGGATTGATTTTGAATTTTCAAATACGGTACTAAACATCTTGTGGAACTCTTAACATTCAGTACCAGGTTAAAATACATATTGTAAGTGCTAAAAGGGAGCTATGATGGCTTTTTGTTTAACTTTAATAAATGATTTATGGGAAGGAAAAGATAGAAGGTGAAAAAACCTTTCCAACATCAGTAATTTCTCAATTTCAGTATTTATTAACCTGTGTTTCAAAATTATGTGGTATATTCTTCTTTTTTTTTGGCTGGGTTAGACCTTGCTGTAAGAATGTGTGCTTGTATTACACTAAGGCTTGATTAAAGAAGTGATTATTTGATATAATTATTTGAATAGCTTGTTTTAATAATAACTATATAGTATGGCAGTCACTAATTCCTGAGCTGCTGTGAGGTTCTTGCATCAAGAGTTTTTTTCAACTTGACAGAAACAGTATATTCAGTAGTTGACTGTTGATGAAACTACGTTAATTGGTATTAAGAAGCATGTTCAAATGGGGTGTACGTGACCCTGTCCTTAGAAGTTAAAATTTGTTACTGCGTGTCAGACTCCTAACAGAGATGGGGAGGCCATTTAGAAGCTCAGCTGTTTGGATCAGGTTATGATGAAAGAGGATCTACTGATAGATAAATGTAACTGAGTGATGCTATTCCAAATTTAAATTATGCTTTTGCTATGAAAGATACACTCTACAACTTCAGTCCCTTCTAGTGAGACATCAAGAAATCCTTTTAAAAAGATAGACTAGGTTTTAGAATTGTGAAGCTGGAAGCTAACTTTTTTTTTTTTTCTTGCTATAATCTCTGTTTCTACAACTTGAAAAAACAAAAGCTGGTCAATCTGAGAATCATTTTCACATTTTAATTTTCAAAATATACCATCATTTTTTTTCTAAAACAGAGGTGGAAAGCTTGTGCTTGATATAACCAACCATCTGTTGTAGAAGTTGTCCTCAAGCTATCACTACTCTGTGTGTGCAATTATGGTTTCCTAATTTCTTCTTACCAGTTCTATTTTAGTGTCATTCCTTTCTCACAGATTGCAGTATTAATGTAATATCTAGAACTCCTTTTTTAATATGCTTTTATAAGCCACGTAAGCCCAGATTTTTTTGAAGTCCCTCAGGGTCAGATTCTTTCCCCCTTCCCAAAGACTGTCTCACATGCATGTAAAGAAAAGTTAATGGTCAGGCTTCATTATACTCTCAACAGGAAATTCAGCTTCTAGAATGGACTTCTGTGAAGGCAATCTCACACCCTCTTCAGGTCTTACAAGATTTATTAAGTATATCAGTATGAAGTTTCCGAAACCTCAGCTACAACCAATGCAGTGGCAACATGCTACTCATACTTTGCTCTGCTGTTGATCAGGGCCTTTGTTGCTTGGGACTAATTCTTAGCTGTGAATGTACTCACCTTGCTGCTGTGGTCAGTAGGTCGAGAGAGGTTCTCCTCCCCCTCTACTCTGCCCTGGTGAGACCGCATCTGGAATATTGTGTCCAGTTCTGGGCCCCTCAGTTCAAGAGGGACAGGGAACTGCTGGAGAGAGTCCAGCGCAGAGCCACAAAGACGATGAAGGGAATGGAGCATCTCCCTTATGAGGAAAGGCTGAGGGAGCTGGGTCTCTTTAGCCTGGAAAAGAGGAGACCTAATCAATGTTTATAAATATGTAAAGGGTGAGCGTCAGGAGGATGGAGCCAGGCTCTTCTCTGTGACATCTAGTGATAGGACAAGGGGCAGTGAGTGCAAGCTGGAACATAGGAGGTTCCACTTGAATGTGAGAAAAAACTTCTTCACGGTGAGGGTGACAGAGCACTGGAACAGGCTGCCCAGAGAGGTTGTGGAGTCTCCTTCTCTGGGGACATTCAAAGCCCGCCTGGATGCGTTCCTGTGTGATCTGATCTAGGTGTTCCTGCTCCGGCAGGGGGATTGGACTAGATGATCTTTTGAGGTCCCTTCCAATCTCTAACATTCTGTGATTCTGTGATCTTAGGTTGCCATCCTGAGGCCAGCTTGGGTCAGTGATCAAACTGCAGCCTATATATGCATGGCCACTTGTAGAAGGCATTATTTCTGGTCCCTCTATGCCCGGATAAACTTCGGTCTTGTATCTCCTTGAGATTACATACTTTCAAATTGCTGCTGGCACAGTTCTGCTGAGGTTCCTTTTTCCATAAAAGAATGGCAGGACAATTAATTCAGACCATCTGAATCAAGCCTTTCCCTCCAGGTCAGTTGTCATTTGTATGCTGATTTGGAAAACTTATTTATGTAGCCAGAGTAACATGGGCCTATCAACACTATAGAAAGAGGTCGCACACCAATGTAGTGTAACTTTAATAAGGAACATGTGCCAGGCATTTGTCTTGTGTTCAGGATTATGATGTACATGTGCATGACAACATGACTGTATTGCTTTACTTCCATAAAAAAGAAATTTGGGTTTGTCACGAAATAGATTGATCTTTGTGAGTATCAAATAAGTATTAGTTTGTCTATGCCTATCAGAAGTTTCCTTTATGGAAGTGATGAACTTATAAGAAAGCTTATAAGAGCTTTTAAGAAAGATGGAGGAAGACTTTTTACCAAGACCTGTAGTGACAGGACAAGGGGCAATGGTTTTAAATTGAAAGAGGGTAGATTTTGATTGGATATGAGGAGGAAATTTTTTACCGTGAGGGTAGTGAGACACTGGAACACACTGGCCAGAGGAGTTGTGGATGCCTCATCATTGGAAGTGTTCAAGGTCAGGTTGGACATGGCTTTGAGCAAACTGAAAGTGAAAGGTGTCCTAACCTGTGGCTGGGGGGGGGGTTGAACTTCATCATCTTTAAAGGTCCTTTCCAACCGACATCATTCCATGATTCTGTGAGCACTCTGGCAAATGAGAAAAGGGCATTTCATTTGCTAAGATGATATAAATAGAAGTTATAGGCTGTCCTTCATGTCCTTCTTGAGGATCTGTTTCTGCGGGATTGGTTTTTCATTGAGGGCTCAAATGGAGTGTGCAGCCAGTCTACTCAAGGGCCTTAGTCTGTGTTCTCTTTTGTATTTCTCTTCATTCGAATCTCAGTACCAAGGAATTTAGTGGAACGACTTGAACATAGTAAGTTGCTTAATTTTGTCAGGTAGCTTGTACCTCCATGGAATCTGAACTTCAGTGGGTTGTTGGTATGCTTTCTGCCCTTTGCAATCCGTTTATTGTTTCACCTTTTCAGAAAGCATCTGTCTCCACTGGAAGAACTCTTAGCTTTAATGGCAGGTTACTGTTATGCTGGCTTATTCTCCAGTAAGAATGAAAAATCAGATCACTTATTCTCAGTGAGGGTCGTGACTAAATTTCTCCTCAGATGAGCGTAATTTATTTCTAGTTTACTCTTTGCCTCTCAGCCAGAAGCATTCCTTTGTATCCTGGGTCCAGGGAAATTACCTTCTTACCACGACAAACCAAGATGTTTAAGTTACTATGTGTTTTTGAAGATGTCTAGAATATATCATCTTTGTCTAGAATATATCAAAGTTATATTCTGTTGTGTCAAGACTTTATATAAAGCCATGGAAATAGATGCAGTTCAAAGATGGAGAATTCTCCTTACTGGACGTCAAAAGGTTGCTACCTGAAGCTTCTTTCTCATTTCTGTCAAGCTGTGTGCAATCAAAAAATATCCCATAACAACACTTTTTTGGCAGAGCAGTTTTGCAATAACTTTCTGCACGGATCCTGAAAAATAGTTCCAGTGGCTTGTGTTTCCACAAGATACTGCGCAGGGATTGTTATTTCTCTTGGAACCTCCTGGTGTATTTGTGCCTTGCTGATTTAAGAATAAATAAATAAAAATTATAAAAAGTATTCTTTTGTGTATGTGATTACAGTTAGCTTCTCGGTGCTAAATTTGGAACTTCTTTCTTTCTATGAAACCTCTAACATGACAAGGTTCCAGATGTTTTACTGAGGTAAGTGTCACATAGGAATTGACTTAGGCCTTTGGCTAATGCATATGAGCTATTGATAGCCCAGTGATGTGGTAGTGGAAGAGGGTTGGATATATCAGGGTCCTACAAATCTTTGTTGCTACTTAACTATGGATAGACCTTGATTACATCTTTAGAACATGGTTGTCTTTTTTTCAGATAACTTCTATCAGCATGAGAGAAGATCCCATATTAGCTATTAGTACTTGTACTGGGGATTCTGAAGTGGTGCAGAGGTCTCGATGTCCACATGGTATACGTTTTAGGGGAAGTTACTTCAGACTAATTTTAGTCTGATCCTTGTTTTTAGCAACTGAAACACACTTTATTTTGGGAGATCTGTTTTTCCCCAGGTTGATCTTTTTGTGTACTTTTGGAATGCATCTTTCATCTTAGTCATGTGAAATAATTTGTGCGCTCCAAGGTCATGTTGCGATGTGAACAGAAGCATCCACATTCACAATGGAGAAAACTAAATTATTTGCTTCAAAAGCACACATCTGATCTTGTGAACTGTGATACTAATGTAGACAGACTCTGGGTTTTCCCTTCTCATATATTTTTATAGATTTTTTTTCCTTTTAGGTGCACTAATTACCAATCCTCTTTTCCTACCTGATGGTTAAGCAGCAGTGATACCTAGGAAGAACCATTTTGCCCAGTTATCACTGTTAAGGTAGATGTAAAACTTTAACCATACTTTTTCATAGTAAAAGGTAAAGATTATCACTTTAATTAGTTCTTATTCTAAATTTTCTTCTGTTTAATATGCATTTTCCCATTATGAAATTAATTCCCTACAAAATGCTGAGCTATTTATTTATTTATGAGAAGTTTTTGCGTCTCACTACTGTAAGTATTCAAACTGTCTTTGGGAAAACTGTTAACTGTTAAGTTGTCCTCTGCTGCAGGGATCCTACTGTTAACCAAGGAAACATAATGGAGTGTTTTAATCAATCTTAGGGGATTATAAGAGGGAGAAGCTGAAAGTTATGTTTAGGGTCATGCTAACCATGCATTACAGTCTTCACTCCATTGTTTAAAAGCAATACAGTTTTCACAACCTTCAGAGGATAACACCTTGTTTATGGCCAAAATGAGAAAAATCTAGAAATCCAAAGAAGTTGGATAACCTGGAGAATTTGGTGATTTCTGTTTCCCTTCCTCAGCATGATGTGGGGAGAGAATAAGATGGAAAAGAACTCGTGGGTCAAGATAAAGGTAGTTTAATAAAGCAAAAGTAAGGGCCACGTGTAGAAGCAGGGGGAAAACAAAAGATTTATTATCTACTTCCTATCAGCAGGCAATGTTCAGACACTTCTCAGGAAGCAGGGCTTCAGTATGTGTAGCAGGTGCTCTGGAAGACAGACATTATCATAATGAATTCTCCTCCCTCCTCCTCCTTTCTCTTAGCTTATTGCTGAGCAGGTGTGATACGGCATGGAATATGCCTCTGGTGAGTTCAGGTCAGTTGTCCTGGCTGTGTCCCCTCCCAGGATCTTGCCCATCCCCAGCCTACTGGCCTTTGAGGGTGGTGGTGGGGGAATTTTGGAGAGACAGCTACAGCTCAGCAGTAGCCAGAACACTGTTGTTTTAACACCTTTCTAGCTACCAGTACAAAGCGTAGCACTAGGAGGGGCAGCTGTGGGGAAAATTAACTCCATCTCAGCCAGACCCAGCACGTCCTTTTTATGTAACTTCATGTGCATAGCCTGCTGCATTCTTCCTAACTGCTAGTGGAGATAAACAAATGTCTCAAGTAAGATTCTGGATTGTGTGTGAGTGTACACTTTGGTAACCCATGTGTTAGAGTCTTCTACAAGCAAATAAATGGCAGGAAATTGGCGCTGCCATTACCAACTGAAATTTGTATGTGCTCTGGGAAAGTAAGTAGCCTGAGTCTGTCAGTACAACTGTTAATTCCTCAACAGAGTTTTCCATTGTGGCTCTTTCAATGGAGTTTTATTTTATTATTTTTGGGACTGCAAGCATGTCTGTTCACGAGATAATTTTGTTTGTTTTCATAAAAATATGTTGGCTTAGAACACACTGCTTATGCCAGCTTGCACTGAAGACCCACCTAGCCCAGTACTGTTTTTCAAGGGTGGGTGCATAGGGAAGAGTTTAAGCGCAGGGAAAGCATGTAGCGAAGCCTTTTCCTAATGCTGCTCTTGCCAGTAGCAAAACAAGACTGACAGGTGCAGCCTTTTTATTGAGCATCAGTCGATGCATTTCTTCTTCCTCCCCCTCCAAAGAAATTCTTTTCTGCTTTTGAACGTATGTAAAATATGTTTGAGCATATATTCCTGTGGGAAGGAATTATAAAACTGATGATAAAGTTTTTATTTTTAAGCGTACCTTCTCCCACTTTAGTGCAATACCCCTTAGCTCTTATATTTCGAGAGCTGTTGATTTTTGACTATACCACCCATAATTTTATAGGTCTCATATTTTTTCCTCAGATGCCTTCTTCAAGCTGGAGTCCTATTTTAGTAATTTCTTCTGTGAAACTACTCCATCTCTAAACAAAAAAAAAAAAATAGTGAATTGAAAAATACTTTAAAACCAGTGTTTCAGTTCTTAACTGGAGTGAAAAGTGTTTTCTAGAATTATACCTTTCAGTCTCAAATACTGTTTGGATTTTGGGTTTCTTGTTCGTGAGCTTACTGGAACAAACTGAAGTCATAATCCCTTAGTTTTAAATCGCCTAGTTTTGAAAACATATTGTTTGGGTTTCCCCCCCC
>NW_010108121.1:509-1533 GCF_000699245.1 Pterocles gutturalis | reverse complement strand
TCAAGGTGATAGCACTCACCTGCACCCCAGAAATGTCTTCGGTACGATGCCGTTTGAGGAGAGCCCACTCGGAGGACTGGCCCTGGAGCAGGTTTGTGCACACAGCCATCTCTCCACAGGTGAAGTCTGCGCCGAAGCGCTTGCATATCCTTCGGAAAGGGAGGTTACCGCACTGAAAGAGAGAGAATTTTGTCAGATTTGCTCTGTTCCAAATGTGGAAACTGCAAATTTTGACAAAAGGAGAGAATTAGCCACCTACTGTGGTCAGTGGAGCCAAGTAGAGCTTGCCTTGGATTTCCAACTGGAAGAAAACAAGGATGGAGGAGCACGTGAGCAGAGCTAAACCAGCAGTAGGGAAACAGGAAGATATTCCATTACCCAGTTTATGACTTGCCTTGAGTAAAATTCAGTGGGAAACCACTGTGCTCAGCTTGGAGGAAACTCAAAGCAGTGACAGAAACAGAGGGCTGCAGGACTGGCTAACGGCTGCAAGGAGGGGCCGAGGAGGAGAGGAACGAGGCAACGCTCTCACCCCAGCAGCACCCCGTGGCACAGACAAATCAGCAAGCCCCAGCCTGGGCTCTCCTTGCAGATCATTTCCACGTGCAAGGGGCTGCAGCTTGGTTCTCACCACTCCGAGGAGGACAACACAACCCCAAGAGCTCACCTTCCCGCATCCTTCCCCTCCGGACAGCAGCACGGACTGCTGAGAGGTCTCTTCTGCCTTCCCAAGCACAATCTCACCCACTCTGACAGCTACACGAGCGCCAGCAGCCCTTGACCAAACTCCCACTGCTCACCTTCTTCTTCTCGCACGACCGCAGCTTGATAACGTCTTCATCCGTCAGCGGGCCCACTGTTGGGATGGAGGGAGCCTCCTCGCCACCTGTGGGGCTGCGACTCTGCAAGGCAGCGGGGTTGGGATCTTCTCCCTGCTCCAATACCGCAGGACCTTCAGGGCCGTCTCCCAGACTCTCCTGGGCTGTTGTGCAGTTGGACACCTCTTGCTCCTCCGCAGAGCGCC
>NW_010108121.1:0-286 GCF_000699245.1 Pterocles gutturalis | reverse complement strand
GGGGTTGTTCCTCCCCAGCGACTTCCCTTCCCACTGCTTGGCCAGGTCTGTGTTGACGATGTTCTGGCAGCCGTCCCCGAGGTGGGCCTGGGCAAAGCGGCAGGTGACGCCGTAAATGCACTTGCCGAAGGTTTTGAAGAGCACGCAGCTGCGCCACAGGTCGGGCGGCTTCACGGCCCCAGGGAGATGGGGGACAGGGGGCTGCTGGGGCTGGGAATGTACCGAATGTACCAGCGGGGCTACGGAGAGCCCACACAGGTTACGGAGGGGCTGGGCATGTACCGGG
>NW_010108120.1:0-30419 GCF_000699245.1 Pterocles gutturalis | reverse complement strand
AGGCTTCTCTTCTGTCCCTGGTTGGTGCTCGCCTCACT
This sequence comes from Pterocles gutturalis, assembly GCF_000699245.1. Classification (NCBI taxonomy): domain Eukaryota; kingdom Metazoa; phylum Chordata; class Aves; order Pterocliformes; family Pteroclidae; genus Pterocles; species Pterocles gutturalis. Next base: position 30,381 of record NW_010108120.1, on the reverse strand, counting down.
AGCAGCCATAAGAGCTGCTGCAGCTGCAGGCCAGGCAGTGTCTTCATCCCCTAACTCACCGGTGGTGTGGGTTTCTCAGTTTCATTTCTGGTTGTGCAGTAGCTCTGTAGGAACTGCACACTGGGTTGAAAACGGGATAGGTGGCTATCCCTGGGACTTAATTGGCTCTTCAGACACTTGTATGCTAAAACTTGAAAAATAAGTCATATCTTTGTAGCAAAAGGTGTTTAGATCTAATTATTTTTTTCAAAAGGAAAAATAGTAAGGTTTCAGTGTCTGCAGAGCTGGTACCTTTCTTGGAGCCTTCCTGTCAGACAGTGTCAGCAGTCATCTCGAAATACCTTTGGATGCAGCAGTGACTTGTTGCGTTCCTCTGGTTCTTGCTCACATTGTCTATGCCGTGGAAGGAGTAGGAAAGGCTTCGGTGCTCTGGACTGACTTAAAGGCCCCAGCGTTTACCATTTTGGGGTGAAATCCTGACTGGAAATGTTCTGTCCTCTATTTTATTCTCTAGTGAAGCCTTCAAGTCAGGAGAGCAGATTCAGTGAATGTCTTCTGTCCTCTCTTATCTCCTATTTTTTTTATATGCAAACAATAAACAGGTGTCTCATGAGGGCTTCTCTGCTTTATGGTATATATTTTTTTGAGTGTGTGTGTGGTTTTTTTTTTTCCCTTCTGCAAGACAGGATGGATTTTGCTGGTAAATCACCTGGCAGAAGTTAGCCATTGCTTTGGATCGAGAATGTGGCACTGTTTATATTCTTGCCACCTTAGGTACCTCTCTGAAATAAAACAAGCAGAAGTTTGCCATGTTACCTTGAATTTCTGTGGCTTAAGAAGATGACATATGTGAAAATACTTCTAGCTTTTTGCAGGCTGTGTTGGTCAGGAGGCAGGAAGGCGGCTGAGGGTTTCAATTCAGCTTCTTTCACCAAAGAGAGTGAGTGATGTTGCTTCTGGTGGCTTTTTATCATCTTATACCTCAACAATAAGAGTCACAGTAGCTCTCGGGGGAAAAAAAAAATCTCCATCTGATTTATGTTTTGAGTGTTTGGGGTTTCTTGTCTTTTAAGTAGGACTGCTACCACCATTGTAAAGTATTCAGTGCAAGAAATAGATGGCTAATTAGGCTATTGGCTGTAGGACACTTGTTTTATTCACTGTGGAAATTAGCAAAGTGTGTCACAAATGAGGTAGGGATCTGGTGAAAAGAAGATGGTCTTGTGGCTATGGTAGTGAACTGCAAGCTGGGGAATTGTTTTGTGATGTTAAATAAGTTCCTACTTGCTTTCCATTAGTGACTGCTGATCGTTTGTGCTTCATTTTTCAGGTATTCAGCTTGAAACAAGGGTCTGATTTGTGGAACCATGGGCTCCATCTGAAGCTAATGAGAATTGTGATGCCCTAATACCACTGAAAAAAAAATCGGGCCCTAGGCCTGGTTTGAACTAGGTACTTAGAAGTTAGGGGACTCTAAACTTCAGTTTACAGGTCTCTGTGCTTCAGTTTTCTAGCTGTGGAGCTTGGGAATTCTTTTCAACTCATCCCATTTCCTTGTGAAACAACACCAGCTCATTGATTATTTATTTTTTACGTTTTTGAGGCACTTAAATAGCCCTTTTAAAAGTGCAGTAAGCTGCAAGGATATAGAATGACCTTTTTTTCAGGACAGGAACTGGAAGGTGTGCAATAAATTAGAACTGGAATTTTACACTGACTAAGAACAAATGAGATGACTGCTTCGTTATCTCATTGTCATCTTTTAGATAAATCAGGTCGGGGGTCCACTTGGAAAAAAAAATAGTAATTGATTAGATAATTGAAAATGTGTCATAGCACATACCAAAGAGAACGAAACAGTTAAGGTTTTGTGAGCTCTCTCAGTTCTAACACAAATTCTTATTTTACAGTCATGATGAGTTGGGTTTATATGGTGATAGGACAATATCGTGCAGCCCTGTGATCACTGACTTTTCTCTTTGAGGTATGTATTAGAAGGTAGTTCATACCAGTTTGTTAGTGAGATCCGAAGAGCAGGTTTTAACTGCAGTCTCTAAAGTAATACTTTGTATGCATTGGTTTTGTTGATATTTGCATTTAAAGTGTGTTCAGCACTAGTTCAGTCATCAGTGAAGTTTAGCTTTGCTAAACAAAGCTTCTGCCTGAAACACACTGACTGCAGCAGTGCTATTTTAAGGCTTTACTAGTGTGAAACGTAAGGTCAGTGCTTATTTAGTGATACTTAGCTAAGGACTTCATAGTAGCAGTGTTCATGTTGGCGTCACTCTGCTAGAAAGTTGTTTAACAATACAGCTGTTCAAAACATTGATTAGGATTTTTGCTAATGATTCATCTTGGAACTCAGTGGAAACTAATTCCTTGTCTGGAAAAGATTTGTAAAAGTGGATTCAAAGATAACAAAGGACAAGATCTCCATTTCAAACTTGAGATGCCATTCTTTTTGGAGTTGAAGGCAGAAAATCATGTTAAGGACAGATTTATTTTTCAGTGCTTCGTAAGATTTTCTTGCACTATTTCTGATGCTGCTGGTAAAAGCAAACTTTTCAGGAGTATGTGAGCTTAATTTTTTAGGGTGTTGTGTTTAGTATGAATTCCGAATTCAGCAGTTCTTCCATTAATGAAAGTGGGCATCATGCTCGATGCATAATGGAATCAAACACAGTGCAAGGATCTTTCATTCAGCAGCAGGTAACAGTACACACAGGAGAGCCTTCAGTAACATTTGCAGATGAGATTCATTGTCTTAACTGCTAACAAAATAAGTCTTTGGTTCTTTATGTGTCCTATTTTAAGATATTGAGATGGACAGTGAAAGTTTTCTTTACTCCATTGTTAGTGCTACAGTTCTAACAGCTGGTTTTACGACCAGCAGTTCATGGAAGAGTGAAAGTTGTTTCTGAATATCTGAACTGTATATTTTCTTTGAAGAAAACACTGGCCTCAGACCCTTTGTACGATTTTCTTTTTCAGCACAGAACAACAGCATGTTTGTATAAGCTGTGTCCTGCTATCTTAAGAAATTAACACTTGCAGGTTTAAATTTATTTTTTTTTTTTTTTCAAGCATCTTGCACTGTCTTCTCAGCAGTACATCTCCATTGCAGGGATGGGAGGTCCAAGAATGTGGTTAGGAAGTAGTAACATTGAAAGTATAGTGCAGACAAACCAGTTGCTGAAAAGACTTAGCAGCTAAACTTGCTGTGAGAGAGGTGAAAAATGCAAACAGTTGTCTATACGTGCGTTTCTGCCATTATTACTACTATTGATTTTGCACAAGCGTTAGCGCAGGGGTGGGGAATTTCTAGAGCGGTACCAATAGAAAGGCAGGATTTGCAAAACTGTAGAGTAAGCATTATTTCTAGAGGGTAGGTCGGGGTCATGTGTTTGGTAGGATCCTACATGATACCATTATTAAATATCTAAAGTCACAGAACAGAAAAAGAACAGTTTTGTTTTCTGTTATCACTTGTCTGTAGCACATTTGGGCTGAAAATGCTTCATTCTGAGGGCACTGTCTGTTCATATCTCTGTTCTTGATTAGTTCTTAGTCTGCAGACACAGTCACCTTGGTGGAATTGTTATTACTTTCTTTACCTCGGAGCTTTAAGTGCCCTAAGGGATGATATGAGAATAAACTGTTGCAAATATTTGGATATGTGTTTCAGTTATAATCCACAATGCAGCTATATAGCTCCCCTGTTTTCAAGAACTTAATTTCATTTGTAGAGAAAACATCCCCTCGGTATACAACTGAGCGTCTCAATGTTAGCCTTTTCTTTATTTCTGCAGTAAAAAGCCCAATCTGATCAATGGATGAACTTGCTGAGGCAGGCGTGAGCACAGGACCGGCACTGGAGTCAGCTGACTTTCTTGTTCAGGCTGAGTGTTCACTGTTCGTCTGCAGTGCTTCAGACAGCTGTGGGTAATAAGTGAATAAATAAGTAAAAGCAAATACTGGAGAGTTTTAAGAAGCACATCTTAGGGAACTGGTTCTTCTCCATTTAAACAAAGCTCTGCTTTCTTTTCTTTCCTGTGGCTCTCTGAGATACAGGCTATGATGTGGAGGATCCCAGTTTGCTGCTGCTCTAAGAGAGGCTGTGCTAGTCAGAGGAGAAATTTTTTAATTAGATTTAGGAGAAAATCCTTCAGGCTTCTTCTCACTAGCTTCTATAATAAAATGTTTTTTAACAGTAAGCCTGTAACGTGCTTTCACAGTGAGTAGGACATTTTTCTTTGGGAATTTTTATTAGGGTGGTTTTTTTATGGAGATAGTAACTCAGTTGATTAAGAAACAAGTTTGGCCTATGTAGTGTGCCATCTTGCTCTGAAGGGATCTCTTTTCAGGAAACATAATTTAGTAATCTTTGATCCACATTACGCTTTGTGTGCAGTCCCTTAAGTTAGAATGGTACTGTTTCTGATTTATTGGTAAAAAAGCATACTCCCAAAATACAGGCCTATATCCAGAAAGAAGCAGAAAACTTCATGTCTGATGATTTATTAAAACTGCTAAATTTGCCATCTGTTGGAACATGGAAGGAAAGAGGATTTTGAGATCTAGCAAAAGCATGCTGGTTTTCAAGATCCGGGTCTCGAGAGTTGGGTGTAGTTGGCTGGTCCTGACTTATCTGTGGCATTTAACAGTAGTTTGAATTTCAGCTGGTATTGCGTGGAAGGGATGTAGAGCATCAATTTGTGGCCACTAATGGCTCAGGTTACAGATAGCTATATATACTGTAGCAACTGAAATGTGCTGGAGACAACAAGCTTTATCTCTGTATGGAATAATTTGCAGGTTCTCTAGAGTGTTAGGCTGGTTCCTCTTTCTATTTACGGTTGCTCATTCAGGTATTCTGATGTTTGCACCCCAAAGAATGGGGTCAGTGCCTCTAGAAAACATCTGGAAATGAAGGACCTGGACAAATTCTCTCCAGTATTAAATTATCTTGGAATAGGTGGAGGGGAGTCCAGCCACTAATTTTGAAGCACTTTTCCATAGTTTTGCCACAAAAAGGAGTTGCTAGACTGCCTTCAGAAACGTTTGTGGTACAAAGTGGTGATCAGCAGGGAAGGAGGATATAGTAGCTGGTCTTTCACAATGTGGTGCTCCCTTTTAAGATACTTGAGAGCCCCGACTTAAATGCTAATGCCTATAATGATACTATGATATACTGTTGTTTTATAGTTTTGTTGGAAGCTATTACGAAGAACGGAAGTACTGCTGGGGGAGGCGCTTACTGCCGAAAACCAGCCAGTAGCAATGATCAAAGTAAGCCAAATAGCACGAAGGAGAGCAATGCATCTGCTGCAGGGGAAAGTGGAAAAGGCTACACCAAAGACCAAATGGAAGGAGTATTCAGGTATGGCCTTGCTTAAATACATCACTGCTTTTCATTGTGTGTGTTATGTACTCATGCTTTCAGCTGTAGCATCTAAAGAAGCAACAGAAAATTGAAGCTTAGCTGAGAGGCATTACTTGTACTGAACTGTGACTAAAAGGAAGAGGAGAGGTTTGCTGTGTTTAAACACAGTATGAGACATGGTCACTTTCTGCGAGAAGGATGATGCTCATCTTTATATGAAGTAACCTTGATGGTTTAAAAAGAAAATACTCAAAATCATTATTAAGCAGATCTCATAATACATGGAAGAAGTAATGAAAATTCTGTAGTAAACCTTGCAGGGTACTGTTTCTATTCTTAAATATTTATGTCTAAGTTTACATTACATGCTCACTCCTAAGGTTTATTTTCAATATAGTCTTGCTGTACAGGCTGGTCTTAAACCACTGTTAAAACTATTTCGCTCTGGAAGTACAGGTGTCTGAGAAGCACTGAAGCACATAGTCTAAGTTGCATTATAAACTCTGTCTGGACTTTGTGCAGCATGATAGTCTTTAGATGGGGTGACATCAGGGAAGGAGGATGTGCGAAAAGAAACAAAGATCAATAAAAATGGCCTTTTGAGGCAAGTAACTCTTAGGTCGGGTTATATTACATGCTTGCTGGCTGTAGGAGTGAGAAAAATATTGTTCAGTATGTGCCCTGATTTCTGCTAAAGAAATGTGGATGCAGCCACTCTAAAATTACACACCTCAAAACCCACCTGTATTTTCAGGTAAGCCTAGCCCAGGTATTTTCAAGGGAGCTCAAAGAAGGCAAATTAAGAGGTGGTTGTCTCCTAGTTTGTGTAGATTGGATGAATTGTTGTACAAAACAGAAATTTGGGTGTGATTTTGTTGTATGTGAAATGTATGTCGCTGTTTATATTATCTTGGTATCTTTTCCTGAAGTTCAATGATCTGTTCAACTGTGCAAACAGTGAGGAAAAAGTAGCTTTTCTTTGTTGATACAGCACCTCTGCATTCAGGCAGGTAGACAGCAGCATCTCTGGCATGGTTATCCTCTTGGTGTTGCTACTTAGAGGTTTTTGTTTACCACCATCTCTGCTTAATTAATGTTATTGCCCTTCATGATACAGCTAAAGGAAAACCCGAATAAGTGTGTACACTTTTGGCCACCTTTAAATATTTAACCTCTTAAAATGAATGCAAAATTGTGTGTGTGCACATGCATGTGAGACAAAATATCCAGAAAGAAGCACTCTGTAAAATGGGTCTTATATCAAATTAAGACGTGTAACACATTCTCAGAAAGCTGCAACAAGGAAGGCTGTATTACTGCCAGTAGTCACTCACCCGCGACGTGCCATTCTGAGGTACAGGCTGCTTTGACATCAGGTTCCCTGCAAGTTCTTTTTCTTGTTTGTTAGTTTTACCAGAAAGTAATGTTGCCTACTTTGTCTTGAGCAAAATGATGTTGTAGAGCTGACTTTTCTCCATGTTATGCTTTCATGGTGTTGGGTATTGCTTCCTTAAAGGGATTCACTAGATACCAGATAAAATTAATCCAGTTTGTTGAGATCAGAACTGGAGCTAGGGATATTCACCGAAGTTGCACACTGAGGATAATCTTGATGCCATACTGTTTCTTCATACCCATTTCAAAAATCTGCTTTGCAAATATATAAAATTTGAGGTTTTAAAAAGTACCCAGATTTCTGCAAATAAGCAATTGTAATAGCTTGCAGAACAGCCCTTGTTTGTTTGTATTTTACATACTGCTTAGAAAATCAGCTGTTAAAACAATATCTTGACCTTAGCTTGAGTGATGCTACCATCCTTCAGTGTAGCAGTTTATAAACCTTTGGAGAGAGACTGTATTTTGGTTTAGATATACAGTAATCAACCGAGCAAGTCCCCAGTTCTTGTTGGAAGTTTTGAAAAGTTTGTCATGTCAGTTAGTGACATCAACACACCACTTGGAAAATTTATGGTTAAGAATTAAAAAACATGTGTGCCTTGCCAACAAGAACAGGATTAAATGCAAACAGTGGGCTAAAACTTAATGGGAAAATAAAACATGTTCAGTGATGATAGCTGAGGGAAAGTTCATGTTTAAACCACAGTGAGAATGAGCTTTCTAGTTGGAAACATGACAGGCTGCATATGCTATTGCTTCAGTTAGGCCCCAGACGTTTCCAATTAAATGAAACGCACCCCTCTGGGGAGGATATTCTTCAGAGAGTAGAGCTTGTCACCACCATATGCTTCTGCCATACCACAGAGGAACGGTTTTCAGACCTTTGAATTGGTTAAAGAAATGCTGCATGAAAAGAAGCGGTTTTAAATTGTGTTTCATGCCTGATTTTTGTTTGTTTGTTTGTTTGTTTGTTTTCTCTCTGTAAGGAAATAGATTTAGAATCATAGAATCACAGAATGGTTTGGGTTGGAAGGGACCTTAAAGCCCATCCAGTTCCACCCCCTGCCATGGGCAGGGACACCTCCCACTAGCCCAGGTTGCTCAAAGCCTCATCCAGCCTGGCCTTGAACCCCTCCAGGGATGGGGCATCCACAGCTTCCCTCTGGCAAATTTCTTCTCTGGGTAAATTCGTAGATAGCAAGGCAGCAAAATCTTCAATTTTTAATAAATTCTGAATCATACCTTGAATTTGACGGTGTTAAACTAAATTGTTTTGTATGTTTATGATTTGAAAGGTGGTCAGTGTCCTCAAGTACTCTTCCCTCTAGGTATATTTGGTTCTGTACTAGTAATTTAATATAAACTGAGCAAAAGCATTCCTGATTTAACTACACGTGCCATTTCCAACCCTTTTTTATAAGCACTCGTGAGCAGTTGGACAGCAGGACTGACTCTGGGCTCTCTGACTTGGATCACTGATTAGTGTTCCTGCAGTTGCCCAGCTATCTTGAATTTGCTTGTGACAACAGATTTCAGAAGCATAGTGAAGACGCACTTGTAGCACTGTAACGAATTTAACTGCCTTAATTTTCATCAGGGTTACTCTAGTAATAGGGTAGGTATGAGTACAAACAAGCACCTCAGTGCTGTTTCTATTTTTCCACATCCACAGGGGACACTGATTGCTAGTGAGCTACCATAACACTTCTGTAGAGCATTGCGTGAGCTTGCAAACAAGTTGCTTGACAGGGAGAAACATAAGATGCAATATCTTTCCACCGATTGCGTAAGTGCTGAGTGATGCTCTGTTCTTTGTGGAAACTGTGCTCACTATTTCTGTTACGGTTTGAAGCTTGAGATATCCAAAAGCACTTTCTTACTTTGGAATTGAAATGCTTTGAAAATACCACCTGTAGTACACACAACTTTTTCTGTATGATGCTTGTCTTTTCACCAAGGGCTGGATCAGGTTGCCTGAGCACTTTAGGTGACCACTATCACAGGTATTGACAGGAGACTAGCAGGAAAGTGTTAGGACCCACAGTGTCCTTATGTCTCTTTAGAGCAAGTGCCCTAGAAGTCTCTAGGCAGTTGAATGCTGTTTGAGCAATGCCAGCTTAAGATAAGAGCATGAGAATCATATGCACCACCAAAAAGGGAGAATTTGCTTTTGGATTCTGTGGTCTTTGCTTTAAAGCAATTCCTTCACTGTTTGATGTAGGTCATTGGCAATTTTTTTTCTGAGATAAAGAAATGAAGCATTTGTGTAAGAAAGAAAATTTAAACTTTTTTTTTCTTCTAGTTCACTTAAAACAGCTGAAGAAGTGCTGGTCAGGATTACAGTTATCAAAGAGTTCTTAATTACTGTCAAACAAATTCTGTTCATCATATCTGCCTTCTCATACCAAGCGTGCAGACCCTTTGGAAAGGTTTTGTGGACTGGCATGAAATAATAATTAAAAAAAAGATCAGTTGCTTGCTCTGTATTAAGTTTTCCTGTTTCTTTTTATGCTGTCCAGTGTGTATTAGCTGTTGTCTACTACATGATTTTTAAAAAAAAATAGGTTGTACACTTTATACAGACTCCTTTTAAGTGATCTTAAAACCATGTGGTGTCTCATGTCTCTTTTTAGTAAATAAGCCATAGCTTTAATTCTGTATTACCTTTTTGACATCTGAAAGATAACTTCCATAATGAGTAGTATGCTAGAGTTGGATTGCTGTCTTTTGAAAATTGTGGTGGAAGACTGCTTTTCCTGTCCTGCCAGGGCCTGCCCCTAGGAAGAGAGCACAAGAATGAGATTTTGTGTTTGGATCTTTGAGCTAGAACCAAACCAATAGAGGCATGAGGTCTGTAGGAACCTTGCAAGGCAGGATTAAATGTCATCCAGTAGCGGTCAAGAATAATCAGGAACTTGATTTGAATTCACAGAGTAAACAGAAAAATTGCCTCTACGTTATTTCGTGGATCAAACTAGAAGGAATGTAAGATGTGTGACTGTGCTGGCTTTGGCTGGGATACAGTTAATTTTCTTCCTAGTAGCTACTATGGGACTGTGTCTTGTATTTGTGCTGAAAACAGGGCTGATAACCCAGGGATGTTTATGTTATTGCTGAGCAGTGCTTACACAGAGTCAAAGGCTGTTCTGCTTCTCACCCCACCCACCAGCGATTGGGCTGGGGGTGCACCAGAACTTGTGCGGGAACACAGCTGGGACAGCTGACCCCCCTGACCAAAGGGATATTCCATGCCATGTGATGTCAGGCTCAGCATATAGAGCTGGGGGAAGAAAAAGGAAGCAGGGGACATTTAGAATGACAGTGTTTGTCTTCCCAAGTAACTGTTATGTGCAATGGAGCCCTGCTTCCTGAAGACGGCTGAACACCTGCCTGCCGATGGGAAGGAGTAAATGAATTCCTTGTTTTGCTTTGCTTGCATGTATGCCTTTGCTTTACTTATTAAACTGTCTTTATCTGAACCCCTGAGTTTCTCACTTTTACTCTTCCAATTCTCTCTCCCATCCCACCAGGGGAGAGTGAGCGAGCAACTGTGTGCTGCCTGTTGCCAGCGGGGGTTAAACCACAACAGCAACTGACTTTTTCCAGGCTTTCTGCTGAGACTTATGCAAATTCAGCAAAAAGAGATATGTCATTACCTTTTTAATACAGGGTCAAGAAGATAATTAATTGAAAGTGGAATAATAAGAGCAATCAACATGTGCTAGAATGAAGAAAAAAAAAAAACCACAAAGCAAAGAAATCAGGCCATGCCTTTAATTAGGCTGCTAGAACTACTGTGAATTGTTGAAATATCCAATTGAATGGTTGAGAAAGTCAAGGTGTAAATCATAGTTACAGAGCCTGTCATGGAAAAGTGGCACAGAAGAGAAGGTGGACTTTGTCAGAAAGCTTCTGCCTTTAATCTGTGTTTTTTTATAGCTAAAACAAAAGCTTAAACAAAATCTGGAGAAAAGCATGCTGATGTAAACAGCCTTGAGTATTTCACCTCATATACACAGGAGAAACAAACTGACCAGGTACACCCAAGAGCAAGGTACCAAGACAAGGACCCTAATGTGTTGTTGAATTTATTAGTGAAACAGCGATCTGAAACTTCTGGTGTTTTCATTTCAGAATCTAGGGGTATGCTGGTACCAGATTGAGTTTTTCAACAACACTGTGACCTTCTCTTCCCAATCTAGAGCACTTTTTGCAGACCACACTTATGTCATCTATACTGTGACTGGCACATTCCCAATTCAGCTGCAGGGTGCCATTTGCCTCAGGCCCTCTGGCATCATTGGAAACTTGAGCCCATGTAGAAATTGGTCTGCATTTTACTGTGTTTTTCTGCTCCACTCTGGGATCAGAAGTCAGTGTAGGTTGCTACAGGTCAGTTCTTTGTCGCTAACATTCACATTGCTGCTCAGTTCAGAGTACCATTGGGAGAAATAAGTGTGGCTCACATCGCGAGCTTTTGGAGATTGTGGTCAAAGTATTCGTCTTTTGGGCCATCCCTGGAGATGGCAGACAGAGTGGTTGGAAGGCCCTTTGGAATACCTAGTCATACTCGAAGCTTCATGATTATGGATCACTGCGGGTATTTGATACAGAAATGCAAGCATCTCTGATAGGTTTTGTTAACCTGATCAAAACTGTTGATGCTGACCTAAAAAAAGTGAAACAAGAAGTACAGCTGTAGGATCACATCATTTTGTAGTCACGGGAGAACCAGTGATGGTAGCCCCAGAATGTCTGCAGGTGAGAGCAAATGTTTCAGGACTTGAAGGGCTTCCTCTGCCTTCAGCTGTCATGGCACGGGGAGGAGTCCAGCGTCAGGCAGAATTGGCTGTTGCTGCAGTTTGAAGCTGGCTGACCAGTTCTACTGCGGGTGGTTTGTCAGCCACAAGCTGGGACAGTGGAGCTTTGCAAGTCATGATGAGAACCTCTGTCGACAGATTGTGGGTGAATGTAGGCCATCACTTGCCCTCATGCTGTTTGAGAAGTCTATTCTCTAGTTGGATATTATTTCAGGAGCATCCAGCAATGTGCCGTCCTAAAACAGCCAGCAAATCTGTTAACCAGAAGGACAGTGCCAAGGTGCTGGCAGGGGATTAGCAATTCAGCAGACAGAAATTAGCTAAACAACAGAAATAATTTGATAGTAATTCAGATACAGAAGTGATCCAACCAGGAATGAAAAATACAAGAAGAGCAATTCACAAAAAACCAACCCCCTGAAAAACTTAACAGTGAAAGCACTGAACTTTAAATAAACCAGAAATAAACAACAAAAAACCCTAATTCAATACAAAAGGGGCAATCCGTAAGCAAGTGATATGTAAATTGCAATTTTAAAAAGAACCATCTGTATGGAGTTTACATATGCAAGAAAATTAGCACTAAAGGACTACAATGCCCTAAGTACAGCAAAACAATTTGAAATGCAGCTTTCGGAAAGTTAGAAGTTTCAGAAGGTTAGTAGAGAGTGCTGCAGCATAGGGGTTTCAGATGCTGTTGAAAGCCATAAGTAACATCAATGATTGGTGGTCTTCCGCATCCTCCACTGCATTTTCTCTTAATTTTTTTTTTTCCCAGCCTCTGCTGGCTGATGATGTGTGGACTGAAACAGAAGACCAGTGGGAAGGGGATGGTTCATTTTGTCCATCTGCCCTCCCATGATAAGTCTCTACAGGACAGTTCCATGCTCCAGGTGGAGGATTCTGGCAGAGTGAGGATTGTCAGACTTCAGTCTGCTAGAGACAAGGGTGAGGAGTATGTCCCAAAAGGCCTGTTTCTGCTTAGGACAAGGATCAGAGCTTGGCCATGGCTTCCAACAGCTCCCAGCAGCTGGACAGAAATTTCTCACTGGGACAGTGGCAGATTGGGGGAAGAGGACTTAAGTCTTGGACAGTCTCTGTGCAAAGCCTGTGATCCCCATCTCTTTAAGGTGGAGGAGCGATGTGGTGTGTCAGGCCTTGGTGAGGCGGGCTGTGGGCTCCAACGGTGTTTGAGGAGCCTGGTGACTGCACAGCACTTGTGTGACCTGAGGATCCCATACAGTTTGTCCTGAATTACCAGGGTGAGTTTGTGATGCTTTAAAGTTTTGTGTCTCAGGAGTGCACCACAAACACTGATAATTTAGTTTCATTAGAAACAAAATTTTCATATCATCTTTGCTTGTCCTGTCATCCCCAGTGCAGAGCTGCTGCCATACAAGTTTTGGTGCAAAACTCACATGGACTTTGCTGAGGGGGGAAAACCCAAGCCCTAACCCTGAAATGATTGCCCTGAGTTGTGCTCAGTAGGGGACCTCCTGGCAGAAGTCACCATCGCCCTCCCTGTTGGAAACTTTGCATTAACTAGATTCTAGCTACTTACAGTTCAGATGCTTTTTGCCTTGAAGTGGCAAAGCAATGGTACCAAACTGTTGTCTGCTGGCAGGGTGTAGCAAGGGCTTCACAGCACAAGTTCATTGCTGAGAATTCCAGGTTTAGGTATGGCTTTTGGCCCCTGTGCATTTGTACAGTCATTTAACATATTTTAGCTTTAAAGCTTGATCTGCCTAATCCAAATTCCTGCTAAACTCTGCAAAATTGCAGTATGTATGTGCGTATTCCACGTGATTCACGATGGAGTCACGTGCAGCAGTGCTTCTTGGGCTACCCAGTAGAGTACTTGCAGCTTATGTTTGCTGCTGAGTTTTGTAAGAGCCAGCATGGACTTGGCTGAGATCTGAATATGACAGCAGGCTAAACAGTCAACAGGGGTTATATATGTCAGCGTTGATCCTCTGCAGTGGAAAGGAAGGTGATGTAAATGACCTGGAGGATCAGGTACAGGTGTGTTGCTGTGAGCGTGCCCATCCTGACGAGAACATGCAAGGGAGAATGAAAGTCAGGGGTGGCTGTCACAAATTCACAAAGGCTTCTTGGTTTGAGACTGGCTGTTTAGCCTAGGGGAACAGGTAAGGGTATGAGGGTCATTTGATATAAGATGTGCTTGAACTATTAAATCATAGCTTCATACAAAATCAGGAATGTTGGAATAGAGATCATAGAATCACAGAATGGTTTGGGTTGGAAGGGACCTTCGAGATGATCCAGTTCCACCCCTTTCAATGGTTGCTCAAAGTTCCACCTCCCACTAGCCCAGGTTGCCCAAAGCCTCATCCAGCCTGGCCTTGAACCCCTCCAGGGATGGGGCATCCACAGCTTCCCTGGGCAACCTGGGCCACTGCCTCACCACCCTCACAGGAAAACATTTCTTCCTCAGATCTCGTCTAAATCTCCCCTCTTTCAGCTTAAAGCCGTTTCCCCTTGTCCTGTCACTATACCCCCTGATCAAGAGCCCCCCCATCTCTCCTGTAGCCCCCTTTCAGCACTGGAAGGCTGCTATGAGGTCTCCCCGGAGCCTTCTCTTCTCCAGGCTGAACAAGATGCTTGTCTATTTGTAGAATTTTTTGTTTAACAAAGCGATTGCTAGCAAAGACTTGCTAAGAGAAAATAGAAATGTGTTATACCTCGGCTGAATGCTTGTTTCTTGATAAATAACAACAGCTCATTTGTGGGCCAGGCTCAGCATCGCTGTTGCACGGAGGGTGATCACATCCCTTTGGATGGCACGGGCTGTATGACCCGCAAGGCAGGTTTCTCCCTGCAGTTTCTCAGGAAGCAGCTCTGGTTTGATGCCCTGGCTCTGAGCAGATCATGGTGTTGGAAGCCAGTGGGTCATATGCTGACCTGAACGTCTTCTGATTGACAGCTTCCTGCTTTTCCCACGAGGGTTGCCAAGGGGGGAGTTCCACTGGCTGTGAATGGGAGGAAACTCTGAGGCAAGTTTTTGAGGGTTAGAAGAACAGCTTGGCGTTTCTTGGCTTGCTCTTTTTTTTTTTTTTCCTGTTTTCCTCCTCTCTGCATCCTAGAGCTGTGAAATAAACGCATATCAGGTCTGCAGAGAAGTAAACTTTCATGTTTGGGGTTTTTTTGTGTGTTTGTTACTTCCATGAGAAATGACCATATGCTGCTGGGGGAAAAAGTTGTGGAGGGTGCACAGTGCTTAAAATGACTTGAGCAAACACTTAACACCACAGTTTTAATGCTAATAAAATAACAACTTTGCTAAACACTGGTGACTTACTACTTAATTTTATATCAGCCCAAGTTCTGAAAAGTCTAGTCCGCAAACAGATAGTTCAGATACAGAATTACTGAAGAGAAGAATTTAGACTGGCTGCTGGAATAGCAATTTCTTGAAAAAAAGCTTAATTTGATACTGTTACACTTTTAAATAAATATATCTGTTCTTGATACAGTTCCTAAGTAACCCAGGTCTTAAGGCTAAGGATTTTTTCTTATTGTACAAATTAAACAAAAGTTTCCAGTACTTGGAGTATAATTTAATGTACTTTCTTTCCATTGTTTCTTTATGGTGGATTCACTTTATTCTTTTTAGCTAGCTTTATCAGCTTCCTAACTGGAACTTATTAAACGTTCCTTCAATATAATGAGCTATATTTATTTCGCAGGATGTTCGTGTTGGCAGCTGCCTGCATACATTCAATTCAGTGCTCTTGGAAGTGTTACACCCAGACTTCCCTAAAAGCTCATGTTATTTGAACACAGGAAAAGGGGGATCCCTCAAATGAAACTTGATTTGATCCATCTGTGTACTATGAAGGACCACACAGGATGGCGTGGTTGTTCTCTTAATTACAGAGTACCCATTCTTCTTTCCTGAAAATGCCAAAAACTTGCTGACCCCCTTTTTTTCCACTTGGCTGCCCTGTGTATAGTCTTCATAACACTTAACCCATATTTACATAGAAATCTCTGCATTTAAGAGAATGTGGACACAGTTACAGCCACGTGAAGAGACTCACACGAAGCTTTTAAAATATTTATGGATGTAATTTCTGTTTTTCGCTCAGACCAGCCCTTTTCTTTTGGTATGCACCAAATGTCAGCGTGCTTCGTTTCTGCAATGCAAGTTTGTGATTTGGCCTTGTTTTTATAAGTTTCTGAGTTCTTACACAAGTAACTTGGTTTGTTTTTAAGATGTATTTATTGGTTTGGTCAGTTCTTCCTGCCCACATAGAACTGGTGTTGTGTCTGTCCCCTGTAACTGCTCTTTCTCTCTTCTGGGTGTTGTGAAGCATACCGAATCATTACATCATTTCTAGCTTTTGCTTTTCCTGTCTGGCTGAGATGCCCTACAGAAAGAATATTTCAGAATTTTAAAAAATGCTACATTGAACATATGAGATGAGACAAATCTGTAACTGCTGGAGCTGTTATTATTTCTTTGAATTTATCTAAACATTTAGAGAAAGTTTGTTAAGATGCACGTGCGTTCCCAGCAGCAGAGGTATTCTCACATGCTTTATTTCCCTGGAAAGTGAGTGCATGAGTGGTGGTGGGACTTGACATTTGTTTGGAGAAAGGGAGGTATTGTTTGTTTTCTGTCACGCATATCAAAGTGCATTTGCTGTTGACGTCAAAACCAGGCCTTCCTGCCTGCTATCTCTGCGAATACATGTGGGGTCTTCATTTGATGAGTTATTAATGGCAAGAGTCATATCATTGGGGATGAGGAAATGCTGCACTAACTTCAGACTGCAACTTTTTCTTTCAACTGTAGTAATTCTACAGTAGGAAAATGAAAATAAATGTTTATAGTAAGTAATTTTGAGTACAAGAATTTATTGTACTCAATAGCGAGTTTATTATGAAAAATGGCATTCTTGGTTGCTGGAGTGGCTTTTTTTTTAATATATTTCATGTTGAAAGTGAGAGATGTAATGTATCACGCCAGTGCAATGTGTTATCTTATTTGCAGCTGTGTTCTAACATACTACTTTTACATCTTTTTGTTTACAACATTTTACTTCCTTTTCTTTTGCAGTATAAAGAAATGTAAAAATTATTACGAAGTCCTTGGGGTGTCAAAGGATGCAGGTGAAGAAGACCTAAAGAAGGCTTATAGAAAACTTGCTTTGAAATTCCACCCAGATAAAAACCATGCACCTGGAGCAACAGAGGCTTTTAAAAGTAAAAAAAAATTTTTACTAAAAATTTATTTTATGATTTGTCAGATTGAAAGAAACTCATCTGCATTGGTCACTTCTCTTTTTACAAAACTGTCAATGTGGTGTTTTGTAGCTAACATTAAATTGACATTTTCATCTAAGAAAATATTTTACCTTTATTATCTTAACATATACCTAGAAGTATAGATAAATAATGTGGAGTTTTGCAGGAGGGTTTGGATTCAGAGGATTGACTGTCATTTTCATGTACAGGGAGCAAATACTTGATCTGCGAAACCCCATTGCACTTTTTTACTGTTGTCCATTCTGACTTAACATAGTCAATTGCATCTTATTATCTTGAATTTTTAGTATACTTGAGCTTGAAAAAACCCAAAATAATACTTGTTAGCAAAATGCAGTTTTTAGTGAATCACGTGCCACGTTAAGTGACATTTTCTTTAGAATTCCCTGTATGTGTGTAGTTTTACTACCTTTCCACACAAAACCTCGTGGGTTCAGACATGGCCTTATTAATGGTTGCCTCTGACCATTTCTTAGGTAAAATTCACAATCTGCCTTGACCTGATCTAAGGCTGCCAAGCTTAGTCCCCGCACAAGGAAAAATGTTGAGGAAAAGCTTTTTAAAGAAAACCACACCTTCATCTCAGACACAGAGGAAGAAAAATGTGAATCTGTAAGAAATGATCATGCCTAAATAAACAATCTGATTTTGGTACATCTTTTTTGTTTTATTCCTGTGTGAGGTTTACATGCTGACATTTGAAAAAATCAATCGGATAAAATTCTTAAATTGGGGGAGGGATAAAAAGAAAATAAAAAGTCCTGAGCAAGACTTCTGATAGAGAATTTAAGGGGTAATTCTAATAATATATTAACAATTCCAGATGAAAAGTCGATAGAACATAACAGGAAACTTGGTTGCTAATGATTATTTTAATACAGTTATGTGATGGCTTTATCTAAAAATTATATTATTCTTACAAAATTGTCTCCAGCCCTATGAATAAAATAATTCTTCCTTGTTAATAGCATTTTAAATAATCTTTAAAATGTTAGAAATCAGGTTCTTTTTATTTAATCTTTTATTTAACATTAGCACTTTATACAAGCTTGATTTCTTTGGCTTAATTTTACTACCTGGTTTTTAACTAGATGAGTAAATGAATAGAAAATTTTGTAGGGGAATCTTGTTGACTAAAAATTATTTCACCTAGCATTTTTATTGCATTGAAATTACTGTCATCTTTTTGTATGGCTGAGTAAATTTATTATTTATTTTGCCTTTAAAGGTGCCTGATGGCTTTCTAACATCCAGCTGAGAAAAGGAGTTTCATTATAATAGCTATTATTTCATAATAATGCTTTATTTTAAGGAAAGGCCACATTAGAAGACAGAATTGATTTTAGTGCTGGACAGGGTACTTACTTAGACCTTGAGCTACCTAGTACTGCCCTTCTGTTGTACTAAGCAGTTTCCCTGAGGTTATATTTTAGATTCAAATGTTTATGCAAATATAATCACTGTTACTCTCTTGGAATGTCTTTTACCAACTTCATAAAAAATTTTTCCTTTGAAACTTTTGAGCAGTTTTTTTTTTTCTTTATTTATAGACAATTATATTTGAATCAAATCTCTTGTGCATTAGCATCAAAGAATCAAAAGCAAATAACAAATAGTTTAAAAAGATTGCTGCCCATACCGTTAGCAGTATGGTGTCTTTACTTTATGTGCAGTCCCCTGACTTATGTCTCCCTTAATTCTTGTTTGGTGGGAAAATCTAATTTTTTCCTACTAATTTTGTCCTCGTGCGGAATAACAGAGGAACTTTGCAGGAATATTCTGTGTCAGTATTGCTCTCAGTGCAAATGACCAGTCTTCATTTCTTTGGGTGTTCTCCACTTAAAGGAATTACTAATGATTATTTCTAAGGGCATCTTAAAAGGCACATAGCTAAGACTCATTAACTTTTTTTTTAGATAGGATAATGTCAACAACATTAATTCTGCAAAGCCGTAGTCTTATTTGTCTGTGTTGAGGTTACAGTCTTGCACCTTTCATGAACTTTTGATGATTGATGGGCTTTCAACACTGACAATCCCTGTGCCTCATGTTGGTTGGCTGCAAAAGATGCCTTTTGTTGGAAAGGCCTGGGGGAGAGAGAGGAAAGGAAAGCAGGAAGGGTTTGATGAAGATAGGACTGGGTAAAGATTGTTCATCAAGTGCCGACAGGAATTTTCCTTTGGCCGGTGAGAGCTGTATGTCTGTGCACAGCAGCTAGCGTCAGAGCTTGTAAAGTCAGCAGAGCTTGTGGTCTTTTCATGCTGATTCTTTCCATGCTCACCTAACTCACTTTTTCCCTTTCTTCTGTCAAAATTGGAGTTGTTAATGTATGATAACGTAGTGTGAATGGAGACAAGCATCCAGGCCAGGCACTCCAAACACTGAGGTTGTCTTGACAGCCTCAGGAACACACGTGTTCCTGCCATGCACGCATGTTGTATTCTTCGTGTTATGTCATGCAAAACTTTGTGTTATTAATGGAATCCATAAAATATCTTAAGAAGCATATAAAAAAAATACATTCACACTTTTGTGAACAATAAAGTTGATGCATTCGAAGAAGTCATTGTTAAATGAACCAAAGAAAACAAAAATGTTTTTAAGCAAGGCTGGAGCAAACTGAACTTTGCAATTACCCCACTTCAAAGCTTTCATTGTAATGCTCGATGCTTTTTTGGTAATTGCAGTGAGAGGGAACATTTCCACAGGTGTAGGAAATCTCAAAAAAGGAAGAGAGCTCTCTTGCCTTCTGCCTAGTTCAGTGGGATAAAAGGCCTTTGAATAGCATTGGTGTGAAACTTTGTGGAAGCTAAACTAAGAAAAGGAGAGATGTTTCTGGACCTTGTTGTGCTGTAGTTGATTTGTAATATACAGGAAAGGGCATAATTAGCTGCCTGTTCTTGACTTTGAAATTGCAGTTTTCATACTGGAATAGCTCTTATCTTTCACTTATGGGAGTTGTCTTTTATTCCTTGCTTCAGAAATCGGAAATGCATATGCTGTGCTGAGTAATCCAGAAAAACGAAAGCAGTATGACCTTACAGGCAGCGAAGAGCAAACATGCAATCACCCTAGCAACAGTAGATTCAACTTCCATAGAGGTTGTGAGGCAGATATTACTCCGGAGGATCTATTCAACATGTTTTTTGGAGGGGCCTTTCCAACAGGTATTTGTATACATCACTACAGTCATCAGAATACAGTGGTACTGCCCAGAGTGGCATTAGAGTTTGTGACATTATAAAACAGTAAGGTTGCTCTAACCTGCCTCCAACTCCTTGATCTGTGTCACAGTTTATTTTTCCCCTAAGTGCTTCTAAATCCCAAAAATGTGAGTTCAGTCCTTCAGGGTTACTATGGTGATTCTGTGCTACATGAAATAACAAATCAGTTGTCTTAGAGCTTAAAATATTTATTTTAAACAACTTTGAAATTGTAAGATATCTTGAAGTTGAGTTATTTTGTGTGTTGTTGTGCAGTAATGTTAACTACTTCACGTTGTTTCTTCTGTACTGACCTCTAAATTGTTTTCTTTTACATGATTCAGTTGTGGATATTTCTTTCCTTAGGTAGCGTACATTCATTTTCTAATGGTCGTGCTGGCTACAGTCATCCTAATCAGCACCGTCAGAGTGGACACGAGAGGGAGGAAGAGAGGGGTGATGTATGTTTAAGCACTGTTGACTTCAAACTGTGGAATGTGAAATTTGCTGGTAGTCACTTCCAGTGATATGATTGTACAGGAGCCCTGTACTGTAGAGGAAGATTTGTACTTGCCAGTTGCATATTTTAAAACTGGCAGGTGGTAGTCTTACTGACTGGTAAATAGACGTGCAAAGATAATAGCCTGGGTTTGTAAATCTATTGTTGTATGTCAGTCACTATCTCACTAGAGACTGGTAGTATTAGCCTAAATATGCCACTAGGTGTGGTCACTAATCCTTGCCTGCATTTAAAAAATTATTCGGGCTGAGGTAAGAATTCTCCTTAAGGCTCAATATTCATATAGATGAAATATATATAGTCCTGTATAATTACATATCACTGTATAGATGAGACCAAATCATGGTGTACAACGTAACTGAATCCAGCTATTCATTTGGTAATTGCTTGTGGCCACCCACTAACCCGTGAACCCTTGCAGCCTGAACACCCTATGAGTATTGTGTATGCATTGGAAAGTTCAGATAACATCACAGGATTTGCAGGTTTGTAGTTCTAGTTTTCCTAGCAGCTTTTGATGCTTAAAGCAGAAAGTCACATTTAGCGTTAAATCTTGCCAAATGCACCTGTTTACTTGATGCTGTTTATGAAATACCTGAATCTGTTTTGTTC
This sequence comes from Pterocles gutturalis, assembly GCF_000699245.1. NCBI lineage: Eukaryota > Metazoa > Chordata > Aves > Pterocliformes > Pteroclidae > Pterocles > Pterocles gutturalis. Next base: position 9,153 of record NW_010108120.1, on the reverse strand, counting down.
CTTAGGGGGGTTTCTCTATGTTCATTCAGCTGATGCCTATTATCGTGTTGATCCTTGTCTCCTTGTTGAGCCAGTTGATGGTATCTCACCCTCCTTACGCCTTATACCCAAGATCGTAAGTAATGTTTGATTACATTAGTTTAAAACAGAAGAGAGGATACTATAATCACCCTCTCCCACTTAGAAGCATTTTAGAGAGCCTTTCATTATTTGGTCCTTGATTTCCCACAATGAGGAAAGGGAGGGAAAGTAGAGGAAGCAGAAATTAAGCAAAACAAATCTTGAAAGCTATGTACTAAGAACATGCTGTGAGAATGTAATGGAGAAGAGAGGTCAGCAATACTGGGAGTTTAGGAGATCTTCTAATACAAGACAGTGGGTCCATGCAATGCAGCATGTTGCAGAGGTATTTGCATCTCCAACATACTTAATCAAATTCTGAAACCTGCTAAGGCTCATTCTTCTTTTAGGGGTCATCTGTGCTTGTAGGAGGTGAAGTGCTTGAAACCAACTTTCTCATCTTTGTGTTTTGAACTAGATGAGGGCTGGGGAAATTGTTCTTTGCTTCATTCTAGGTGATTGTAATAGTTTATCTCCATTTTCTTGCAAAGAATTCTGGTAATGAAACTTACTTGTTTTGTACAGTAGGAGATATAAATATTTTTTCCTTGAGAGAAATAACTAACTTTAATCAAGCATGCAACTACCGAGTAGACTTAGCCTACTCGCCAGAACTCTTTTAAAGGTCCTCAGTTCCTTGCAGAACTCTCAGCCCCACAACAGAAAGGCGTCTTTTCTCCTCTCTTATCTTTCAGTGTTCTTTATTTCTGGAGTATAATGCTTTTCCATTCTACAACTAAGTTGTTGCGATGCTTATAAACACTTCTCTGTTGAAAGGTTTGTGCACAATCTTTGCTTTTTAATCTGCAGAATGCCAACAGGAAAATGGACTTGTCAGGGCTGGCAGAAAACACTTTAGAATGGAGATGCCTGTCCTGGGTTGCTACTTAATAGTGACCTGTTTTCCTTCCTGTTGAGTTTGAATATAATTTTACATTACCAAAGCTTATTTTTGGCTAAAGAGATATGAAACAAGCATCTTACTAAAGTGTTTTGTTTTTTTCAAGACCAAGGGTTTAACCAGCAGGAGTTTAATGTGCAGGTAAATGTAGTAAATTGTTTTTCTCTGGCAGATTATATAGCCATTCATTTCATTGCTTGTCTTGAAATGGCAAATTCCGTGATGTGTTGTTCTTCTGTGATAGCAATATTTTTTAAAAGTGTATTTGTGGTGTAAAAATAAAATCAAATTAATACCTAGTCTTTCTCTCTATCCCCCCGCCCTCCTTTTTTGCAGAAGTACAGGGCAGACCATAAAAATGCAGACAGAAAACTTGGGTGTTGTTTATTATGTCAATAAGGACTTTAGAAATGAATACAAAGGAGTGTCATTACAGAAAGTGGAAAAGAGTGTGGAAGAGGATTATATATCCAACATTCGTAATAACTGTTGGAAGGAGAGGCAACAAAGTAAGTTTGGCGATATGTGTAATTTCATGAAAGCATGCATTGCTATAAAAAGATTGTCTCAGGCAAGACTGAATTGCTTGTATTATTAAAATATATGAATGAGAATGCAAGTGTAAGGTTCCCTACTGTTTCTCACTTCTAAAAGTGTTCCAGACAGGTTCACTTCATTTCTGTGTTTTACTCAGTGACCTAACAACCATCTGCAAATCATCAGTAATTTTAACCTGCTACTCTTATTATCCATGACCAGAAAATGAAAGTGTATAGTGAATCAATAAGGAGAAAGAACTTGCTCTAAGTTAAGGATGAAAGCTAAAAATTCTAATCTCTTCCACATTATTTTATCGTGGCAATATCTCATTTCCCTAGGTGCTTTTATATAAATAAATAAACAAAACAAAAGCTTGCATAGGTGTTTCTGGAGAAGGAAAAAATAGTCTGCCTTGGACCATGGTACATACAAACACTGCTTTTCCAGGCAATCAAGGACACACAGCATGTCATCTAAAACATCATAAGCTGTAAATCAGTGCTTAATGTTTTGCCAGTGCTGAATATTTTTTTCTCCCTGGACATGGTACCTTGGCTATATCAGACCTTAAAACCAGGGGTTTTTTTTGTTCACCATCTATTTTTTCCAATCTAATATTATACAAGGAGCTATTTTCTTGCAGGAGCCTAGAATTCAGTGTTAAAGCTTTAATACTGAATAGCATCAGCCATCTTCAAATCCTCAGCAATTTTAACCTGTTATTCTATTATCTGTGACCATTGCCTGAGCCTTTCGTGCTCTGTGAGAAATAGCACTGCTGAAATGGCAAATTACAGCTCTTCAGTAATATCTTACCGGAGAAATAATTGCTTCATGAACTGTCAGTAAACTGACCATAAGCAAACAGGATGCTTTTCTCTGAGTGAAATTGTGTGTTCCTACACATCTGTACTTTCTCCAGTTCAGTGGTGCCAAGCCTTTCAGCTGAGATGGCCCCTTAGTTTCTCCCAGCTGTACCAGACAGCCTGGCACCGCAAATGCCTGAACAGGATGGCACACATACATTACAGCTGGATTGTACGTATACAAACACAAACTGCGCTGCCCACGCATGGCAGACCCAATGCTCCCTGCCGGCATTACGCTCCTTACTCGTGAGTACACATTGCTTACACACAAGTAAATCACTACAGTCTTACAAACTGCCCACAGGAGAGAACTGTGGGCAGAAAACTGTGCTGATGGGTCACCTGTATGCAAGAGAAACATTGCCCAGAGTGCTAGATTTGATCAGAATAATTTTTCCCAGATTTTTCAAATAGAGGAAAGCGTCAGAGGATTTTTGGGTATAATTCATAAGCAAATATAAAAACCTCTTGTATTTTCCCAACTAGGTTGTCCTTTGATCATCTTGAAATGTTTGAATATGTTCACTCTCCATGAAATAAACACCTAACTTTTCATCTGCAAGTGTATGCCAGATGAATGATTGGTATTCTTATAATAAAATAGCTTACAAAAATGATACATGGTTGTTAACAAAAAATTAAAGACAAGATGAAAATTAAAGACAAGACAATAAAAAGAGGACATATTGTCTGTACATTTTTCTCAGCAGAGTGTAGATCTGGAAGGATAGTTTGCTTTTATTGACCTAGTCATTACACTTAGATTTACTGGTACATTATATTTGTGTCTCCTGTAATACATTTACTGCCTTAAATGTCTTTGAAAAGGTTTAGTTGACGTGCAGTTTTCACATTAGGAGAAAGGATACCTTTCCCATTTTTCAGCATTTATTCTTGACACGCTTTTTTAAGCATGCACAGAGTTCTGGACAATGCAAAGAGGCCTATGACCCCGTATGTACCTGTTTACTGGGAAAAAGGTGATGACTACAGAAACATATGACCCTAGTATATGGAAGATAAATAACCTGAAGGTGGTGATTGTCATGTTCTTTGCTATTCAGGTCGTGAAAAATACCCAAACTGATTTTGAGAAAGTGGCCCTTAATAGATTTTCTTTGTTTATAGAAACAGCTGATTTTATGGTTTTAAAGATTTAAAATACCTGTTGTGTGTTGGATCTCTTTGACAGTTAAAATCTTTCCAGCATTGATTGACATTTAAGAATGCCTTGCTAATCTATTTTGAGTTGAAGGGCTGAAAAAGATTTTGTAGAATTAAAATACTCACCCGTCTCAAGCTATTGAACACCCATACTATACAGAGAGCTCTTTAGTCATACCTCTGAACACTGGCCGTCTGAAGCAGTATCAGTTGAGGTAATGGGCTTAACATTCAGAATGGATTTTGGGATGCAGGCAAGATGAAGGACCATAGAGTGTGGCCTATATTTGTATTGTTTAATAGGTCTGACAAAAGTAGCAGGGGATTTTTTGTTTGTTTGTTTGTTTTTTATGAGGTATGAGGGTGCTGGAAGGCTGTTACCACTTTTCCTGCTCAAAAAGATGAAATGTTTGCGAAGATCCAGCAAAGGAAAGCTGTAGCAGTGCTGTTGTGTCTGTGGTCAGTTAGAATAGATAGAAGGAAAAAAGGGCGAAGATTAAATCTGAGCTATTTTGGACAGCTCTGAGAAGGAATGTGTCATGTGCAAAGTATTCAGTTTTTAACCTGAAAACTATTTTCTCTTTTTTTTTTCCTTAAAGAAACAGAACTACTTTATGCAGCAAAAGTATATCGAGATGACCGTCTCAAAAAGAAAGCAGACTCCATGTCCATGGAAAACTGCAAAGAACTAGAACGGCTGACCAGCCTCTATCGAGAGGGATGAACTACGATTATACACATACATCTTTACGTATACCGTTATCTCTCTTGTGAATTAAGAAGAGATTTAGTTTCACCATGAATGCTGGAAAAGAGAGGTGGATGTAGAACTCTACTGTGTAGCTGTTTCCAGAAACCTTATGCTGAAATATCATTTAATGGCTTCTTTACCTACTGTGAAATATAGGTAACTTTAATTGTCTAGATTTTACTTCAAAGCTGCTGTGAATTCTTTCAGCAGAGAGAATAGCTCAGAAAGGATGCTATACTTGTAGAGACTTAGTCATAGTGGTTCTCCTCTAACGTATTTGCCATGTAAATATCTGTGGAAAGAACACTTTGTGTATATACGAGTTAAATGACTTTCTATTTAAAATCTCAGAAATTTAGTTCCATACAACATTTTGTCTCACTGATGGAATAAATAGTATGATTACATCACTCCTATTCAGATGTCAAGTGTGTGGAGTTGAAACAAGAATTTTTAATATTTTATCTCTAACTCTATGTAAAATCTTCTAGGTTTACCAGCTTAGATAGGAACTTGGTATTTTTAAATATAATGGTATATATTCCTAAATATCTGTTGGGGTATGTTGATCTCATGTAGAGTAGCAGTTAGCTGTTGTAGTTTTTTAGTGTTTCTAAGCAATGCTGAGAAAACCCAAGAACTACACTAATCTCTTTTCAAACTAAGTATTTGCAAATGCTGTACAGACCATTATAAGCATTGCTTTTAGTATTTGCAACAGTTTACAGCGGCTCTACCATTTGGTATTCCCGTAGTAGTAAGTCCATATGTATGGTCAACATGCATCCATAGCTTCCTTAATTTCTGCTGGAAAGACAGAGGAAAACATGCAATAGCAAAATCTTGAAGCTAAAAAAAAAAAAAAAAAAAAGGCGGCAATCTGATTTCTTTTCCTGAGAGGCTTCCATTTTCTTATGATTTTTTTTTATTTCAAGCTAGGTCCCAACAGTGATCCCTCAATGAGCACTGCAAGTGGAACACGGAAAATATTGCTAAGGACAAGTTATGTGCCTTTCAACACTTTTGCCAACTATTTAAATGCTTTGCTAGTTTGCAGGATGTTCCTATGGTCAGAGCCATATCACTTTTCCCGGGGCGGAAGAGGTAGGGGTATACATTTTTCTGGACTAGAATGTTGCTGGACTGAGTTCCTAGGAATGAGTAAACATACCGTTCAGCTCCTGCATGCCAGATCATGTAGCACCAGCAGCCTGGCCGTGGAAGCTCCCTGCAGCCACACCTGATGAGGCAAAGAGGTGTTTTGAAGCAGCTAAGTACAATGTACTTAAAATTTATTGAAAGTGGGTTGAAAATGTTCTTAGGTTCCGTAGCTGATGTTTTTACATGTTAACAGAATGTCTCTTGTATTTGAGAATGCCAGGTGGCTTGTACTAAGGGCAGTATTTTTTGTTTGAGAAAACTGCTATCTTTGACCAATGCTATCAGTTTATGTGGAGCCCAATTCTCCTCCTAAACTGAAAGTTTAAATACTTGACTAACTTCATTGGAATTCCTTCTGATCTAGAACAGGATTTGACTTTAGCAATATGCTAAATGCTATTGCTGTAAGTGACCCAGAAATCATTTTGCATAGACACCTTTTCTAGCCTGTCCCTCTGGAAATGTCCTCTATTGAATTGGTGGAACATGACAGAGCTGCTGCAGGCTTTTAACGAAGCAGCTAGACCAGCGTTCAAGGTGGACATCGAAGCCTGAGGCACAAAGCAGAACTAAAAGCTGCTAAAACAAAATGAAAAAGGTTTGCTGTACTGGATGTCCTTACTAAGATGATAGGAAAAGTGTGCAGAAGTAATGGAAAGGCATGAAAATGTTTGAAGTTTGCAACAGAAATTTACGGAGAAAACGTGATTCCCTGGATTTTGTAACTGTCCCGAATGTATTGTAATGATACTAATGAAAACAAACTATCAAAGTACACATTGGTACTCCTGTGTCTTCTTAACAGAAGAAAATTGTTCCAAAGGCTTTAGCAGGTACTCAGGCCTTCCCCTTCACAAACGAGCCTGAGCTCGCAGGTGATCTTTTCGTTAAGAGGAAAAAGGATCTCTAACGCATTTATCACAGATCAGAACAGCGATGTCAGAGCAAAGAGATGGTCTCTGCAAAGCTGCTTATCATAACCACATGGGTTGTGCCTGCCCTCCGGCTCCTTCTGCGGCCACTGAGCAGCAGGTGAATGGAGGGACGCTGAGCTGTGTGGGGCTGCTGGGATTGCGGGCAGTACCCCAGCACACAGGGCTAACGCCGTGACTCTGTCCTACGGCAGGCAGACGTCCCAGCGGTTTAAAAGGCTGCTCCATTCCATTGGTTTATCTATTGCGATTGCCATTTTCAAAGAAGGAAACAATGGATATGTTTATACTGGTGGAAAAATGCTGCTTGGCATTTAACAGATGAAATAGTCGCACACTCTGAAATACACGGTAGTATGGAGAAGGATGGTATTCTTTCCTGGAGCATATAGATGAACCTGCTCTAAATATGGTCTGCAAACGTTCTTTTAGTATTCCAAGTGGGTGTTTCTCTCCTCGTGACTGTTACATTTTTCTCAAGTTTGAAGGGTGTTTTTTTTTCTTCAGAAATGTCATTCCTTCAGCAAAACCAGGGAAGGTAATCTGCTGTAAAGCTCATAACAAATTTTCTTATGAGCAAGATGCTAATTGAAGAGGGTGGAATACTTGAATTTTTTCAGATGTGACTTTTTTTCGGAAGGTAAAGTTCTCATTAAAAATAAGATATTGGAAAGAAAAGGGGAAAACAAAACTGGTTTTGAACAGCCTGACTAAAAATCCCTCAAGTTTTCTAGCTACTTAGTGTTAACTCCTTACTCTTTTTCTCTCATTCTCGATTAAACATAGGTCATAACTAAATATAGCACAAGCATGGGTTCTTGATTTCTCCTTTAAAAGAGCAAGCAGGGAAGTCCTGCACAAAGTGAAAAATCTTGGCATGACGCTTTGACACAGTGTAACAAAAAAGGGAGATTATCTGCATCTGCTGAAATACAACAGCAATGCATGTGCTGTTTATGGAGCATCCCGAGTCACAAGCGAGTTTAGTGTTCACATCTGAGGAGTATTTCCTTACAAGTTTTCTAACTGTTTAGGCAAAACAAGACTGAATTTGGATTTTTGTCTTTTTTTTTTTTTTAAACAGTCTTGATTCTTTTACAAGTTTCCAAGAAAAGGTAGAACATTATAGTCACTAAAATGTAACATGTATTTAAATAGGCAGTGGAGACAACTTCAAATTCTGTACATTTTCATATAGTTTTGTAATCAATGCTGTAAAAAGAATTAAAATGGGAGGGCAAGAATATGTTTTTTAAGGTTCCCTGTTCCATAAATTTCATTCATCCCCTAAAGAGTTGTTATTCTTTCTTCTTGTAGATCTGTCAAAGCGAGCAGAAGGAAAATGTTACAGTAAAAGCAAACATTTTGTTGTAAAAAAAAAAAATAGTTAATATACAAATTAATTAATCTATAGGTTAAGAAAGTACTAGCTGCAGCATTGTCTGAATCTGGTTGATCAAGTGCAGTCAGTTTTACCCAAGGAGGCTTGGTCACAGCGATTCATGGCAACTGGCAGTCAGAAGCCCTGGTCCTGTATCCCCTGTTTGCTAGGAATTTACTACAGCCTTGCAAGCACCACTCATCTCTCTGCGTTGCTTCCGCCATGCTCCTTGTGAACTGGGTAGAGCCTGGAGAAAAGGTGCCATGTAACAAATGGAAAAATTTGTGCCATGTTTGCATCTGATCAAGATACTTTGGGGAGCAAATGGTACAAATGTAATAAATACAGGAAAGAAAGATGCCACTAGAAACCATCCTCCCCATCCTTCTTCTCCAGGATAACTGTGAGACTTCTCAGTCTGGCAGGAGCTAGGTCTGGATGTCAGATTTCTCCTGATTTTTAGAAATAGTATTAAAACACAACGTTTAGTTATGATGTTATCCTCCACACAGAACATGCTTTTCCCATCAGTCCGGGTCTGTTCCCTGGATAGAAAGGCTGTCCCTGGAACTGGAGATAAAGGTACCGTTAGCAATGCAGGAGCCATCGCACAGAGATGTTGGCATACCTTTCACTCACATTCAGTGCGACAGGAAACAAGTCAAATTGATCATTGAGCATATCACCTACAGATTTTAAAAAGGCAGTTCCATTTTTAAACATTTTTAGTGTAGGTAAGGAGTATTTCAATGGGCAGACCAAGGCTGGCCCAGGTAGCATTTTCAAAACGTTCCCAGCAGCTCGCACCTAAGAATTTTATGGGGATCTCTTTAGGGATCTCTCTAGTATGACCAAAGCCTTATCAAATTAGTGGGCAAGTGGAGGTGTCCCTGCCCGTGGGGGTGGAACTGGATGATCTCTAAGGTCCTTTCCAGCCCAAACCATCCCGTGAGTCTATGATTCTATGACACTGATGTGTCTGCGCAGCTCGGATTGAGCAGGCGGTACGGATTATCAATATTCCAATAAATTTGCCCTTCTGGATGAGCTTTTCCTCTGATGATTGGAAAAAAAAAAAAAAAAAAAGTGGCTTATCTCTGGTTGTTTTGGGTTTTTTTAAAACGTCACCAGACCTATGCATTCAGAAATATTAGCAAATTATTTTTTTTAAATTTAAGCTCCAGTATGGGCATCTTAAGCAAAGCCTACAGCCATCACCAGGGTCAGGATGTGTCAGTTCTCGATCCCAAAACACCAGCCCCGCTGGAGCGCCACCGCGAAGCGCGCCGGCTGCTGTCTGTGTCCCCACCGCCCGCCCGTAGCGGCGCCTGCTC
>NW_010108119.1:6957-9143 GCF_000699245.1 Pterocles gutturalis | reverse complement strand
CCCAGCATCCCTGGGTGTCCCAGCATCCCTGGGAATCCCAGCATCACATCCCTGAGTGTCCCAGCATTCCATCCCTGGGCATTCCAGCATCAGTGGGGCTGGATTGAGTGGGAGAGTGGGAGGTTTGGGGTGGGAGCGGGCAGAGCAGACCTCCCCGGGCTGGCCTTGCCATCCATATTTCACGTTCCCGAGCACAGAGCATGCTGCCCGGCAGCGTTTCCAGCCTCCTGAGACTCTCCGAGGAATATTTTCTTCGCAAGCTCGCTGGTTTCCACCCCACTGCTGGGACGCACGGATCCATCCCCTGATCCCCTGCATCTCTTTTTCTTTCCAGTCGTCTTCGTCCTCCCAGGAGCGCCTGCATCAGCTGCCGTACCAGCCCACCCCCGATGAGCTGCATTTCCTTTCTAAACATTTCCGCAGTACGGAGAGCGTCACGGACGAGGAGGGGCGGCACTCGCCCTGCCTGCGCCCGCGCTCCAGGAGCCTCAGGTACGGCCCCGGCTCTGGGGAGCACCTGGGTGGGACGATGCGCCGGCACATCCACCCTCTGCCCTCTCCCAAGCTGTTCCTGGGGTGTCCTGGTCCTGCTAAGCCCATCCCAAGGTGTTGGCCCTCATAAGGGTTTTCCCCTTGCAGGGGGGTGGAGAAGCTCTGGTTTGAGGTTGGAGATGCTCCATCCGTGGAAATATTCAAGGTCGGGTTGGATGGGGCTCTGGGCAACCTGATGTGGTTGAAGATGGCCCAGCTCGTTGCAGGAGGGTTGGACTAGATGGTCTTCAAAGGTCCCTTCCAACCCAATCCATCCTATGAGTCTCTGATCCTAAGCTCTGTCATTTTGGGCACCAGGGTCAGGTTCTCAGCATCTTCTTGCCTGTTGGGATGTGGCTTTGCTCTCCTGGCAGCAGATGACACCGGAGAGGGAGGTTTCCTGGGGTTAAAGCTGCAGAAAGTGGGATTTGTTCCAAAATAATGGGTTTGCAGCTTCTTGCTTGGTTGTCTCCAAGGTTTTGGTGCAGAGGAGGGGTCCACCGGGCAGAAGCCCAGGTGGTGGCTGGCCTTCACTGGCCTGACCTGCCATTAAAATGTTAAAAATCTTATTTCTGGGCTTGAGCTGGGAAACATCACCCGTGTTTGCTGGGTTTGAGTGTCAGCCTGGCCTCTGCCTCTGCAAAAAACGAGGAGCGCAGGTGAACAGGCATTTGCAGGCTGGAGAGAGGAAATTTGGGGACAGCATCAAGCCATAGCATCATGTGGGATGACCTACAGACCTGCTGAGCTCCGTGTTGCCCATCCAAGACCATGTCCTGTGTGAGGAGCTGGTCACATTCCCAGCACCAGGAGTTTGTGCTTTTTGCAGGGGATGTTTCCATTAAATCCCTGTTTCCCTCTGAAAAACCTCTTCAAAAGCTCTTTGCTCTTCAAAGCCCTGATGCACCAGCCTCAGCTCTGGATTTTCAAATGACTTGGGTTTGGAGATGTGGGTCTGCAGGAGGTTAACCTTCCCTGTCCCAGGTCCCAGGGACTGCCAGATCCATGCAGGGTGGGAAGGATGCTGCTGGAAGGCTGATGGCTCCACTCAGATGAGCTTTAGCCACTTGGGATCGGGAGTTCGGAGGAGGGAACAAATTGCTCTCCAGGGGCAGTAGCTACTTGCAGAGATGTAAGTGACTCAGACCTCGTAACGCAACTGGTTTCCTGCCTCCGCAGCCCTGGACGGACGAGCGGAACGTTTGATAACGAGGTTGTGATGATGAACCATGTCTACAAGGAGCGGTTCCCAAAGGTAACTGCTGGGACTGGGGAGGATGAGCGTGTTGGTCCATCCATGGCATCCCGACAGCATCTTCCACCTCTTCTCTGTGCTGGAATACAAAATGCATGGGTAGATATCGGGATGGGTGGTTGAGGACACTGGAAATGGGGTAACGAACCAGGGAGGTGGGGACCTGTGGGTCTGCATCATCACACGTGCAGACAGCAGTCTGTGGAGATGGCGGTGGAGCTTTTCCAGCCTGCTGGAGGCTGGGTCCCCAGTGGGGCCATGCTGTGCACGTGGATATTGGAGCTGCAGGAGGTGGTAGCATGAGCTCCTGGCTGGCCAAACCCAACGGGTGGTGTGGGGCTGCGTGTTCCTGGGCATCACCGTCCGTTCTGTCTTGCAGGCCACGGCCCAAATGGAAGAG
>NW_010108119.1:1861-6937 GCF_000699245.1 Pterocles gutturalis | reverse complement strand
TCTCTCCCAGCAGCACTCTGCCGCTGGCAGACGGGGTACTGGGCTTTATCCACCACCAGATCATCGAGCTGGCCCGCGACTGCCTGGCAAAATCCCAAGGAGCTCTCATCACCTCCCGCTACTTCATGGAGCTGCAGGAAAAACTGGAGAAAATGCTCCGAGATGTGAGTACGGGGCAGTTCCCTGCCCAATGTCATCTCCTGAGGCCACCAATAGATGCCTGGCTTCTGTCTCCTCTCCGGCAGGCTCAGGAGCGTTCAGAGAGTGAGGAGGTGAAGTTCATTGACCAGCTGGTGAGGAAGCTGCTGATCATCATCTCCCGTCCTGCTCGCCTTCTGGAGTGCCTGGTAAGACATGGAAGCTCCTGATTTGTCTTGTCTTTCATGGTCCACGCCTACAAGTCTTAGAGGAAAGGCTTAACTTTGCAAAGTCTTGCTCCTCAACTCTTCTTGTTTTTTTCCCCATCCAGGAGTTTGACCCAGAGGAGTTTTACCATCTCCTGGAAGCAGCAGAAGGACACGCCAAAGTTGGCCAAGGAATCAAGACCGATATTCCTCGATACATCATCAGCCAACTGGGGCTCGTCAAGGACCCACTGGAGGGTAGGGAACCGTGTGGGTTGGTGGCCCTGAGGTCTGCGGTGGGATGTGGACTCCCAGTTTGGCCACTGGCAAGCGTGATGGAGCACTAGGGGGTGGTTGGGGGACCATCAGGGCTGAGCTGGTGTCATGGGGGAGGTCACAGCAGGACCAGGACAGTGTCCGAGTCTCCCAGTCAGCCCCACATCCCTTGTTATTGCTCTCGACACGTTCAGCAAAGCAGATTAAGCTCAAAAACGCTTAATCCGTAGGAAGCCACGGCCTTGTGGGGGGAAACCATAATCCCCGAAGAACACGGGAATGACTGTGGAAAAAAAAAGAGAATTATATAAATGTCTAACCTCACGTTGAACCTCTTAGTGCCATGACCTGAATTTCTCCATACGGTAGCTCGAGCAAAGCGTGCAGCTGAATCTCTGCGGGATCTCCAAGTTGGGAGGGAAAGTGGTTGTTTGGGGGATTACTTTGGTGGGGGTTGAGCATGAAGAAGGTGAAAACCATCCCTGTCTTCTGCAGAGATGGTCCAGCTGGATCACTTCGACAGTGGGAACACCATCACGCCGGAGAATGATGACGCTGGTGAGGTGAGTGTGGTCCTGTCCTCCCTGCTTCCTCCAGCTTTGTCCTGTTGGGAGCTGTTAATTGGGGTTGTCCCCAGGGGTGACGGCCATATTCAGGTGTAATATCTCACAGTCTTTCATCTGGATTCTTGGGTGGACAGAGCTCAGAGCGGGCTCTTGATCTGCAGAGCATCTTGGTCTTCTGGTTTGGGGTTTGTGGCTGGAGGAGGCTCAGGGAGGGATGTCCTGTGGTAGCGAGGAGCACCCAGAGGTGATACGTGATGGTGCTGGGTGAATTCCTGCCTGCACTCAGCCCAGAGGCAGGTGGAAACGTTACAAACCTTCTGTGTCTTCTTCAGAGCCAGTCTTCAGCCACCGCTCCTCGGAGGAAACCCTGCGAGGGAGACTTTGAGACCATCAAGCTGATCAGCAATGGGGCTTACGGGTGAGTTGGGAGGTTCCTAACGCTTGTCTCCATCTGTAAATGTCTCCAAAGTCCTCCCCAAGCCCCATGGTCCTGGTGGATGGAGGACATATTTTGAGGTCCAGCCGTTTTGCCCTCTCCTAGGGCCGTGTACCTGGTGAGGCACAGGGAGACGCGGCAGCGCTTCGCCTTGAAGAAGATCAACAAGCAGAACCTCATCTTGAGGAACCAGATCCAGCAGGTGTTCGTGGAGAGGGACATCCTCACCTTCGCCGAGAACCCCTTCGTGGTCAGCATGTTCTGCTCCTTTGAGACGAAGCGACACCTCTGCATGGTGATGGAGTATGTGGAAGGTGAGGACGGGATTCCCAGCTGGAGGGAGGGATGGAATATCAGTGTCTGAGCATCGAGGGCACCACTTGGACATCTCTTGCCCTGCTTTGCTCCAGGGAGTGGAGGGAAGCATGAGGCGATGCTTTGGTGGTTCTGAGTCTCACCTTGATGAAGGTGGTGGCCATGCTCACCTAGGAGAGTGTTTGTGCCCCGTGCCCAGGGATCAAAGCATCTCCGAGGAGGGATGGGAGGGTCTGGAAGCAGAGACAGCGTAGTCCTGCCCGGTGACCTCCCTGCCTTCTCTGAGCCCCCCATCCCATGTCCCTGCAGGGGGGGATTGTGCCACGTTGCTGAAGAACATGGGCCCACTGCCCGTCGACATGGCCAAGATGTACTTTGCCGAGACCGTTCTCGCGCTGGAGTATCTCCACAACTATGGCATTGTCCACCGGGACCTCAAACCCGACAAGTGAGGACACGGGTCAGGGCTGAGCAAGGATGGGGTTGGGTTTGGATGGGAAAGGGAGCGGGAATGGTCTAAGCCAGGAGGACAAGGCAGAAGGAGATCGTGGCTTTTAGTGCCCAGAGACTTGGTTCTGTGCTGTTCCACCAGGACCAGAGGTCTTGGGGTCCAGCTGGTCCTGCTCAGGTCTCCCCAGAAGCACATTGTTGGCTGTGTCTTCTCTTGCAGTTTGCTCATCACCTCCATGGGCCACATCAAGCTGACGGACTTTGGTCTGTCAAAGATTGGCTTGATGAACATGACCACGAACCTCTACGAAGGGCACATGGAGAAGGACACTCGGGAGTTCATGGACAAGCAGGTACGAGGTCCTGCTCTTCTTGGCCAATCTGCCCACACCAGGGACCGGGACAGCCTCTGGACTTGTTGCAAAGGTCATTGCAGAGGTATCAGCCCCTGCTTCCCGTGCAGGTGTGCGGCACTCCGGAGTACATCGCCCCAGAAGTCATCCTCATACAGGGCTACGGGAAGCCCGTGGACTGGTGGGCCATGGGCATCATCCTCTACGAGTTCCTGGTGGGCTGCGTCCCCTTCTTCGGAGACACCCCCGAGGAGCTCTTCGGGCAGGTCATCAGCGGTGAGTGTTGGTGACAACTTCACTTCTCGGTTCGCTTTTCCCACCAGCCATGGCTCGTTCTTAACACGTCGAGAGCTTCATCCCTGGGTTGGATGGCAAGGAGGCTCCTCAAGCTTTGATTTCCCAGTTTGGGAGGATGCTTCCATCTTCTGGGGGGCTTTCCTCTTGCCCAGAAGTGACTTCTCCCATGACCTGGCATCATCAGAGCCACCGTCGTGTCCAAACTCTTCCGGCCACCCCAACCTCCTCTTCCTTTTTCCTTACAGATGAAATCATGTGGCCAGAAGGGGATGAGGCTCTTCCCGCAGACGCCCAGGACCTGATCATGCGCTTGCTGAGACAGTGTCCCCTCGAGCGCTTGGGCACGGGTACGCATGGCAGCCCCTGTGTACCACTTGGGGGTTGACCTGGTGCCCCAACTCATGTCAAACCATTTTCTGAAACCAAAGCGTGTCCCGCCCCGTGTCGAGGATGCTCAGAGGAGGTCCCCTGCTCGGGGGTCACCCTGAGAAGGCAGCACAGGATCTGACCCATCCCATTTTAAGCCATTTGTTCTGCGCAGAGGAGAAACCGTGCCATTTGGGCTGCTCCGTCCCCATAACTCGTTTTTCTCCGCCTGGCAGGGGGTGCGCACGAGGTGAAGCACCATTCCTTCTTCCTCCACCTGGACTGGAACGGGCTGCTGCGGCAGAAAGCTGAGTTCATCCCCCAGCTGGAATCAGAGGACGACACCAGCTACTTCGACAGTGAGGCCAAATCCATCCCCTTCCCTGCTCCCTCCCGCAAATCTGTTACCCCAGGTCAGATGCTCCCGCGGGAGATGAAAATCTGGGAATCTGTTACCCCAGGTCAGATGCTCCCGCAGGAGATGAAAATCTGTATGCAGTCGGTTGCTTTACAACCAAAGTGGGAAAACAGATGCAATCCTGTTTCCAGGCTGCTCAACCTTACCAAAAACCTGATTTTCTCACCCCAAAACTTCCCTGGGATGTCTTCCCGGGTGCAGGTCCCCACGGGGCAGCGCGGGCAGGCAGGACACGGGGTGTCACGGGCAGGGTGACAGCCCCGCCTGCACTGACTCTCGCTTCCAGCTCGCTCCGAGAGGTATCGCCACTTGGATTCAGAGGATGAAGAAACCAACGATGAGGAATCATCCGTGGAGATCGGGCAGTTCTCCTCCTGCTCCCATCGCTTCAGCAAGGTGCTCACATCCCTCCTCCAGCATCCGAAACCACGGGTGCTCCGGCTGGTGCCATTGTGCCAAGTGTTGGTGTCTTGGTTGATGCCGGAGCACCCGGATTCCCAAATTTCTGCTCCTTGCTGATGGCTCATCTCCTCCCCAGGTGTACAGCAGCTCCGAATTCCTGGCGGCAAACTCCACCCTCAGCCTCTCGTCCTCGGATCGGAGTCACGCCGAGGACAAAGAGGAGCGCTGGGACCGGCACTCGGGAGATGAGGACAGGAGCCGGCTGGCGGGCACGGAGCCCCGGTGCGTGGGGAGACCGGGGATGCGACGGTGATGGGGGTTGGTGCCGGCACCAAGGGTTTGTCCCACCATCGAGGGTTTGTCCCACCATCGGTGGTTTATGCTGGTATCGAGGGTTTGTGCCGGTACCGTGGGTTTGTGCTGGTGCCAAGCGTTTGCAGAGACATCGGTGGGACATCTCCTGGGGTTCTGCAGTGGCTCGGCGCAATCCCCCTCTCCCATTTTTCGTTGTCCCAAGCCAACCAAAACCCATTTTTGGTTGTCCTGCTCTCCTTGCGCAGGCTCCGCGCCTGGACGTCCTGCAGCTCCACGCCGTACACCTCCCGGCACGAGCGAAGCCGCAGCCCCGCCGCACTGCCCAGCACCTACAGCCTGGACACCATGCCCAAGTTCGCCTTCTCCTCGGAGGACGAGAGCCCTTGCATGGCCTCCTCCAAGCCAGAGAGACCCAAATTTGTGCTGGGAGACCCTGATGCAGGGACTGGTGCTGCAGTGAAGCCGGCGACGCTATCTGGTGCGTAGGCTGCGGTGCTGGTGTGGGGATGCTCCGGGGCCAGCCGGGATCCTGCATGTC
>NW_010108119.1:1387-1738 GCF_000699245.1 Pterocles gutturalis | reverse complement strand
GGGCAGGACCCGGCGGCCGAGCAGCCAGAAGGATGTGCCGGACCGGCAGAGAGCATCGCTGGGGGGCCGTGTCCCCAAATCAGCCTCCGTCTCCGCCCTGTCCCTCATCATCACATCAGGTCCGTGTGCCGTGCGGTTCATCCCGCCGGATGGCCGTCACCGCTTGTGCCGGACCGGCAGAGAGCATCGCTGGGGGGCCGTGTCCCCAAATCAGCCTCCGTCTCCGCCCTGTCCCTCATCATCACATCAGGTCCGTGTGCCGTGCGGTTCATCCCGCCGGATGGCCGTCACCGCTTGGTTTTCCCGGGCTGAGCCGGCTTCTCCCGCTTGCAGACGATTTCGGCGGGGGTG
>NW_010108119.1:0-877 GCF_000699245.1 Pterocles gutturalis | reverse complement strand
CCCGTGACTCGTCCCCAAGCCGGGACTCATCCCTCGCCATCGCCAGCCTGCGGCCCCCCATCATCATCCACAGCTCCGGGAAGAAATACGGCTTCACCCTGCGAGCCATCCGCGTCTACATGGGCGACAGCGACGTCTACACCGTCCACCACATGGTCTGGGTACGTGGGGAGGGACCGGTGGGGCCGGACATCGCGTTTCCTGATGGGAAAACCCCGGGAGGAAATGGAGGTTTGTATCCAAGTAAAATCTTGGTTTTCCGATGGCAGAGCGTGGAAGAGGGGAGCCCGGCGCAGGAAGCGGGGCTGAGAGCCGGCGATCTCATCACACATGTGAACGGCGAGTCGGTGCTGGGGCTGGTTCACCGGGATGTCGTGGAGCTGCTGCTGAAGGTGGGTGACTGGCGCCGTGCCGCTGATCCCTGACTGCGGTGAATCGGTCCAGCAGCTCCCGGGCATCGCCTCCGCCGGCAGCCGGGGTGGGATCAGGTTGGGATCCGGCGCTTGGACAGCAGTGACTTTTTTCCTACCCCTCAGAGCGGGAATAAAGTGGCTCTGCGGACCACCGCCCTGGAGAACACCTCCATTAAGATCGGCCCCGCGCGGAAAAACAGCTCCAAGACCAGGATGGCACGGAGGAGTAAGAAAAGCAGGAAAAGGGATCCACAGGACAGGTGGGTAGAACCTGGCGGGATAAAATGGCATTTATCCCGGGGTGTCCTCGGAGCTGGGGGGGGATGCTCCAGCTCTGCCATCCTGGGGGTCCAGTGGGTCCGGTCCTGCCAGCACCGGCTCAGTGGACTAAGGACAAGCTGAGGCCGTTGCTGTCCCCGCCACCTGTGTCTGTCATCCCCCCCCCAGGAGAAAATCCCTTTTCA
>NW_010108118.1:2334-4557 GCF_000699245.1 Pterocles gutturalis | reverse complement strand
TGTGATTCTGTGATTCTGTGATTCTTCTCCTCTTCTCCGCCCCTTCTCCTCCTCTGAATCTCCTCCGCCTCTTCTCCTTCTTCTTCATTTCTTCTTCTTCTTTTCTGCTTCTTTTTCTTCTTCTTTCTTTTCTTTTTTCTTCTTCTTTTTTCTTCTTTTTTTCTTCTTTTTTCTTCTCTTTTCCTCTTCTCTTTTCCTCTCTTTTCCTCTTCTTCTTCTCTTCTCTTCTTACTCTCTTCTTCTTCTCTTCTTCTTCTCCTTCTCCTCTTCTTCTTTTCTTCCTCTTCTTCCTCTTCTTCCTCTTCTTCCTCTTCTTCCTCTTCTTCCTCTTCTTCCTCTTCTTCCTCTTCTTCCTCTTCTTCCTCTTCTTCCTCTTCTTCCTCTTCTTCTTCTTCCCCTTTTCTTCTTCTTCTCCTTTCCTACTACTTCTTTCCTTCTCTTCTCCTCCTCTTCTCCTCTTCTCCGCCTCTTCTCCACCCCTTCTCCTCCTCCAAATCTCCTCCGCCTCTCCTTCTTATTTTCTTATTATTTTCTTCTTCTTCTTTTCTTCTTTTTTCTTCTTCTTTTTTCTTATTTTATCTTCTTCTTTCTTCTTTTTCTTCTTCTTTTTTCTTCTTCCTCTCTTCCTCTCTTCCTCTCTTCTCCTCTTCTCCTCTTCTCCTCTTCTCTTCTCCTCTTCTCTTCTCTTCTTCTCTTCTTTTCTTCTCTTCTTTTCTTCTCTTTTCTTTTCTCCTTCTTTTCTTCCTCTTTTCTTCTTCTTTTCTTCTTTTCTTCTTCTACTTTTCTTTCTTCTTTTCACAAAAAGTCACACGTGCCTCGCATGCACCTTGCAGACATCTCCACACACCTTGCACACACTTCATACACGCTTCATGTCTTGCAGACGCCTCGTGCATGCTTTGCACACGCAGGGCAGACACCTCCACACACCTCACATGTCGCTCACACCCACTTTTCACCTTGCACACGCATCCAGGGCACCTCACATACGTGTGACAGGCCTTGCACACGTGTTGCCTGTGCCTCACACCTCGCACACACATCTCCGAGACCTCACACGTGTTACCGGCCTTACACATGCCTCCTACACGCTTTGCACACACATCTCAGCCACTGCACATGCCTTCAACATGTGTCACACATTCCATGTGTCGCACACGTCCCACGGCTCACATATACCTCAATCACACAACGTACACGCCCCACGTGCCTTCTACACCCTTTGCACACGCACCGCAGACACCATACTAGCCTTGCACATGTCAGTCCTTGCACACGCCTCACACATGCCTTGTGCATGCCTCATACATGATTCAAACATGCTTTGCATAATCCTTGCACATGTGTCACACTTTGCACACAAATTGCAATGGCCTCATGCCATGCACACGTGTAGCACATGCCTCGCAAATGCCTTGCAGACACCTCCGGACAGCTTGCACACAAGTCGCACACACTTCAGGTTTTGCACACACCTCGTACATGCTTTGCTCACATATTGCAGACATTTCCACACACCTCACATGTCTCTCACACCCACTTTTCACCTTCCACACACATCCAGGGCACCTCACATACGTGTCACAGGCCTTGCACACATGTTCCATGTGCCTCAAACCTCACACACGCAACTCACAGACCTCACACATGTGTTATAGGGCTTGCACATGCCTCCAACAGACTTTACACACGCATCTCAGACACTGCACATACCTTCAACGAGTGTCGCGCCTTGCACTTCTGTTGCACACTTGACAGACACACACATACAGCTCGTACATGCTTCATATGCCTTTTACGGCAGTCAAACATGACTTGAACATGCCTTACACTTGTGTCACACTTTGCACATGCATTGCACGGTGCCAACAGTGAAAATTGCTGGCGAAGCTCTCATGGGAAAAGCTGATTCTCAGCTTTCACCGGCACCGAAGAACCAGGTGCCCCCCCTGCCACAAATTGCTCCTGCAGGAAAGCTGCTAGGGGCAAAGTCTATAGCACATTCGCACTTTCCCCTTGCACTGCATTACCAGCCACAGTAAGCTCAGCGTTCTACACCTTTTTCCCTACCTAATAGTCTGGTCACCGTTCTTCACTCTGTCCGGAGCCCAGCGCCAACAGTGAACATTGCTGGTGATGCTCTCACGATACAAGCGCTAGCTGCAAAAACCAGTGTTGATTCTAAGCTTTAACCGGCACTGGAGAACCAGGCGCACCAAGCCC
>NW_010108118.1:0-2283 GCF_000699245.1 Pterocles gutturalis | reverse complement strand
TTCTTCACGGTCCCGGAGCTCAGACAGTTGGACGCGGCCAGCGATTGCTCCTGCGAGGAGGCTGCTAGGGGCAAAGTCTAGAGCGCATTCATACCTTCTCCTTGCACTTCACTACCAGTAACAGCAAGCCCGGAGTTCTACACCTCTTTCTTACCGATTACTCCGGATGCAGTTCTTCACTCTCCCCGGAGCCCACTGCAAACAGTGAACATTGCTATCAAAGCTCAGACAAGTGAACGCATTCAGCGATTGCTACAGCTGTAAGGTGTAAAAATCAGTACTGATTCTAAGCTTTAACCGGCACCGGAGAATCAGGCGCACCAAGCCGGACTATTAGGTCCCGCGTACGGAGCATTCGTTAGGGAAAGGCACCGAGATCCCCAGGCTTGGTGCACCTGGTTCTCCAGTGCTGGTTAAAGCTAAGAATCAGTACGGGTTTTTGTGGTTAGTGTTGTTCCCATGAGAGCATTGCCAGCAATGTTCACTGTTCGCACTGGGCTCCAGGGAGATTGAAGAAAGGCGACCAGACCTCTAGATAGCAAAAGAGGTGTAGAACGCCATGCTCGCTGTCACTGGTAATGCAGTGCAAAGGGACCGGGTGAATGCATTATAGACTCCCCTTAGCAGGTTTCCCACAGGAGCAACCGCTGGCCGCGTTCAACTGTGTGGGCTCTGGAACTGTGAAGAACCGCATACCAGAGCATTTTTTACGGAAAGACGTGGAGATGCCCGGGCACGTAAAAGGCATATGAGACGTGTGTGTGTCACATGTGCGAGCCGTTAGGCATGTGCGGCACATGTGGAATGCGTGACACACGTGCAAGGCATGTGTACTGTCTGAGATGTGTGTGTAAAGCGTGTAGGAAGCATGTGTATGGTCTGTAACACATGTGCGAGGTCTCAGAGATGCGTGTGCGAGGTGTGAGGCACGTGCAACACATTGCGGGGCCTGCGACATGGATGTGAGGTACCCTGGATGCTTCTGCACGGTGAAAGGTGCATGTGAGAGACGTTTGAAGTGTGTGGAGGTGTCTGCAATGCATGTGCAAAACATGTATGAGGTGTGTGCAAGACCTGAAGCACTAACGATGTGTGTGCAAGGTGCGTGGAGATGTCTGCAAGCCTCATGCGAGGCATGTGAGACACTTGTGCATGGCATGAAACCTGTGGAATGCAAGGGCAAAGTGTGACTCACATGCAAGGAATGTGAAAAGCATGTCTGAAGCATGTACAAGGTGTGATGCGTGCGCAGGGCCTGACACATGCACAAGGCATGTGAGGTGTCTGAGATGCATGTGCAAAGCATGTAAAAGGCACGTGAGGCATGTATGCGGTGTGTGTGTCACATGTGCGAGCCATGAGGCACGTGCAACACATGTT
Source organism: Pterocles gutturalis (assembly GCF_000699245.1). Classification (NCBI taxonomy): domain Eukaryota; kingdom Metazoa; phylum Chordata; class Aves; order Pterocliformes; family Pteroclidae; genus Pterocles; species Pterocles gutturalis. The sequence continues at coordinate 903 of NW_010108118.1, read as the reverse complement.
CAAGGTGTGACACACATTGAAGGCATGTACAGTGTCTGAGATGCATATGCAAAGCGTGTAGGAGCATTGTGCAAGGCCTGCAATATGTGTGTGAGGTCTCTGAGTTGTGCGTGCGAGGTGTGAGGCACCTGGAACGAGTGAGAGGTCTTAGATACACTTTTGTGGTGCCCTCAATGCAAGGTGAAAGGTGCATGTCACACGCGTGTGGAGGTGTCTGCAATGCACGTGCAAAGCATGTACGATGTGTGTGCAGGCTCTGAGGCATGTGCGACAAGTGTGCAAGCAGCGTGGAGGTGTCTGCAAGGCATGTGCGAGGCATGTGTGACTTGCATGCACAGCATGAGGCCTGTGCAATTTGTGTGCAAAGCGTGACACATGTGCAAGGCATGTGCAAAGCAGGTTTGAAGCATGTACAAGGCATCTACAAGTCCTGTGTGACACGTGTGCAAGGCCCGAAACACCTGAAAGGCATGTGTGGTGCCTGAGATGCATGTACAAAGGGTGTAAAAGGCATGTGAGGCATGTATGTGGGGTGTGTGTCACATGCGCAAGACGTGAGGCACGTGCGACACATGTGCAAACCGTGACACACGTTGAATACATGCGCAGTGTCAGATGTGTGTGCAAAGCGTGTAGCAGGCATGTGCAATGCCTGTAACACGTGTGTGAGGTGTGAGGCACATGGAAAACATGTGAGAGGCCTTAGATACACCTGTGACATGCCCTGGATGCATGTGTAAGGTGAAAGGTGCATGTGACATGCGAGTGGAGGTGTCTGCAATGCGTGTGCAAAGCATGTAAAAGGCATGTGAGGCATGTACAAGGTGTGTGTGTCACATCTGCAAGCCGTGAGGCATGTGCGGCACATGTGGAATGGGTGACTGTGGTGGGTTAGCCCTTGGC
>NW_010108117.1:0-35956 GCF_000699245.1 Pterocles gutturalis | reverse complement strand
GACAAGAAAATGAAAATCTATTTTTGGATGTGATGGAAGACCCAGACGGTGAGTTAGTAAACACTCTTGCATACACTAGAAGACTAGTGTATCTTCTAGTGGACTAGAAGAACTTTATACTTTAAATGTTCCTCTCCACACTCTTACAACCTATAGAAGCACTAAAAATGTAAAATTGTAGAACACGTAATAATAATCTGCATTACCTTTAGAAGGTGCTTTCTTTTCATGTTTTTCTGGCTTTTCAGGTTTCTCTTTGTGAATAGCTAGAAACAAATACCAACAACATTAATGGTTATTAAAAAAGAGAAATCATAGAAACATAGAATGGTTTGGGTTGGAAGGGACCTTAGAGATCATCTAGTTCTAACCCCCGTGCCATGGGCAGGGACACCCTCCACTAGACCAGGTTGCTCAAAGCCTCATCCAGCCTGGCCTTGAACACCTCCAGGGATGGGGCATCCACAGCTTCCCTGGGCAACCTGCTCCAGTGCCTCACCGCCCTCACAGGAAAAAAACTCACTTCCTCCTAGTATCTAATCTAAACCTACCCTCTTTCAGCTTAAAGTCATTACCCCTTGTCCTGTCACTACACTCCCTAATAAACAGTGCCTCCCCATCTCTCCTTGTAGGACACCTTTAAATACTGGAAGGCTGCTATAAGGTCTCCTCGGAGCTTTCTTTTCTCCAGGTTGAACAACCCCAGCCCTCTCAGCCTGTCCTTGTACAGGAGGTGCTTTAGCCCTGTGGCCATCTTTGTGGCTCTCCTCCGGACTCACTCTAACAGGTCCATGTCTTTTTTATGTTGGGGGCCCCACAGCTGGATGCAGTACTCCAGGTGGGGTCTCGGGAGAGCAGAGTAGAGGGGGAGAATCACCTCCCTCGAGCTGCTGGTCATGTTTCTTTTGATGCAGCCCAGGACATGGTTGGCTTTCTGGGCTGCAAGCGCACACTGCTGTCTCATGTTCGGCTTCTCATCCACCAATACCCCCAAGTCCTTCTCCTCTGGGCTGCTCTCAATCCATTCCCCTCCCAGCCTGTGTTTGTGCTTGAGATTGCATCGCATTTTGAGTGAGAAAAAAATGAGAAAAAAGAACAAGAAACACCAGTAGGCACCATGGCTCTCCGTGCAAAAAACCAGGAAGATTGGTTCAGCTGCTGCTGTCTGCTCTTGATGCCAAAACAAGTGATTTGAACTTTCAAAAACTACCATCCCTGAATTCTCTGCTGTCAGGTAGGGGAGGAATGGCCTTTCCGGCACAACTGTAATCCCATGGAAGAAGTTAGTCAAGATGAGTTATGCTTATTTATGTTGTTTACTGTTTCCTTTTTGATTGCTTTGTTTATACTGTTGCTTATTGGTTTGTTTTAGTTTATTGTCATTTTTGAGCTTGTTTATTACTTTGGTTCATTTCTGAAGAATTTCCTGAACTCCACATAGCAACTAATGTTTTTTTCCAGCTATGAATGATTAAACACTGTAATTAATTACAAATATAATTGCAATGGCATTATAACTAATGCTCTTTGGGGCTTTTTGTTTGCTTTTAATTTCCACTTCACAAATTGAAATAAAGTAGACTATAGTGACTGGATTTCTGGCTCAGGTTTCAGAATACACCTCAGTCAGGCAATAGTCACTGAGTGGTGGGTGGTCTGCAATGTTCTCCTATGTGGGCTCTGATTTGCTATTTTTTTGCGATTTATGTTTACACAGTAACTTGTCCACAGGTGTGCAGAACTGATATTTGTATGTGTTCATATCTCCTGAAGTATCCTTCAGAGACCAGGCATGTGAAAACACTCAGCTGCCTATTTGACTCCAGCATGAGTTTACACTGAGAACACAAAAATTTATGCATGAGCATTGCTATGTACTCTCCAGCCCTGTGTTGGTGTTTCGAAAAACAGTAAGAATTGTGGAAGACAAAGCAGTGCTAGATACCTATTTATTGCAAGTAACTGCCTAAAGAATTAGTCCTGCGCTATTCAATGACTATGCAACAGCCCTACTTAAAATTTAAAAGTTTTTTTTTCATGTCTTGCCTCATTACCTTTGTTTACAGGTTGTCAGGTGTTTTTCCTGGATGACCGTATTCTGTTAGCAACCATACTTCCTTGCATGCTGGAAATACTCAGAGATTACTGGGAGATTATACTAACCCAGAGTATAAAATATCTTATCTCCCCTCCTCAGAAAAGAACATGTAGAAGGAATACAAACTGCTACGCAGTCTGTATTCCTGCAAATCTTTATAAGACAATCTCATTATTTTTGTTCATAAAGTTCTATAATGTTTTTCTAATCAAGGGGATACAAAAATGGAAATTGAGTAGACAGTTCATTCTGGGGTACCTCAAAATGTAAAATAATTTCTGACATGGAATGATTACCTGCATGCCTTTCTCTTTTCTCAGATTTTTCTTGTCTCTCCAGTTTGTCTTTATGTGTTACTAGGAAAGAAGAAATATGTTCACATATATATAAAACAAAAAAGGACATGGAAAAACTTAAGAATCAAAAATAATTCTACCAAGATAAGCCTTAGGAGACAAAATGGCAAACTGTGTTACTCCTGAGCTATCCCGTACATATCTGCACACCAGACGTCGTACCACGCAGGCGCGAGCAGACAACTCTGGCTAACAAGTTACTGCTTACCATCCAAGCCATGGTAACATGCCTCAGCTGTTTACTCCAGTAACATCATTGCTTGAAATTGTCTGTCCATTCCTGAAGAGAGAATTTTCAGAAAACTGACAAGAACTAAGGCAGAGCTCACAGTAAGCGCTACTGCCTGTACTAGAAAGAGGACATTACCTGGGCCACCTCATACTCTGTCAGGCAAGAGGCTCATAAAAACCCTGGAATCAGTCCTGGAGCACAGGAGGATCACATGCACAAATGACTCATCTGTCACTTGCCAGCTGGCTTGAAATGGATAACCAGTAATGGATACGGATAGCTAGCAATGGGTACAGGTAGCTAGTAGTGGACACTAGCTGATATTGGTCCCTGGCAATGATGACCTCAGAGCCATAATTAGATGCCCAGTATGTGCAAAGTAAAAACTAACATTACGATAGTGGAAATTGTATTATTCCGTCCACTTATTCACATATCATTTTCCACTCACTTTTCTTAGAATTTTATACAACAATTTTCCAGACAATGGGAAACAAGCTTGTGGATTTTAGAGCACTTCAGAAAAATCAGTTGTGAAACTGCAAGCTAGCTTCAACTTTGACTCCTGTGGAGGTTTCATCCCAGTTTAGTAAAACTCCGTTTGTCAAACATGAGAAAATAAAGAAGATTTTTAACTGTGAATTCCATATCTATCTGGAAGCAAAAGAAGGGTAGGGAATATTCATGCTCTCACTACTTTTTTAGCAATATAATGAAGAAATATGTGAGAAAGAGTTCCTGTCACAGCTCACTGAGTCACTTCTAAGTGACTGAGACCCTTCTAATTATTCTCTTTGTTGTTAGATAACTTTTGTAAACTCCATCACAGAAGTTGATTAGAAATTAGAGTAAGATGTTTTTTACTCTCTCCGTTTTCTAAACCTTGAAAAGGGAATGGATTCAAAGCAGAAAATAAGCAGTTAAAATACAGGGATACAGTGAAACTTTAGAGCCTCCCAGACACACTACAATGAAATGGGCCTTAGAAAGACAAGTGTCCATAGTCATAGTTTTAAAGTATAACGTACAGTCTTAAAACAATGTTTCTTAACACAGTGGATTCAGAGAATCTCTATATGCAGTAGTGTTTTAGTAGTAATTGTAGCAATAGTTCACTAAACAAAAATAAGTAATACATTCACTTGAAGATAAAATATAATTAGGTAGACAGAATATTAGTAGGAGTTGTGACAAGTTAAGGCAGTATCATAATTCTTATTCTTCTTCACTGGCTATCTGAGACTGACTGGAATCATTATTTCCTGTTCTAAGAAACTTTTAAAAACATTAACCATTGTTCTCTTATAAGATCAGATTGAAGTTCCCAAAGTTTTCCACAAAATAAAAGCAGTTTTAATGAGACATTCATGTTTTAATATGGGACATTATAGTCTTTGCTCTATCATTTTTCAAAATCTCAGGAAAATTTTCTCTTGTTAACATTATTCCATTTTCTAGTAACAAATAGTCATTCTAACAGAAACCTGCAATTATGTGCCTGACATTAACCTCTAGAGTTGGTCTTGCTAACTCAATGTGTTTTGAAATGTTTATATAAAGTGGAAAAGCTCCAATCAGAGACCATTAGAATGTCCAAGTCAAACACAGATTTCAGGAAGGTGAGCATTCGCTTGGATTGTGAGACTCATGTTCTTGGTCTGGAATAAATCAGCTGTGTCTGGATACTGGATCTTTGGTTTTTTGGGTGATTTATTATGACCACTGGCCTATTCTCTAATCCAGAATAGGTTTCTTGCTTCAGCCCTAGACTTCATCAGTCACATTTTTAAGTAAAAGATGTTCTCAGAGGGCTTAAAGTGTTTTGACAAGTAGGTGTCATCCAACAAAATTCCATTTTGCCAAAAAAATCCCGCACAAAAGGCAGACTCGATGGTGGCTCTTGGAGCCCAGAGCTAACTCATGAATCGTGGGCGGAGAGGAAGCAGTATCCTGATTCTGACTCCTACAACAGGCAGAACTGTAATTTGCTGTTGGCATACACTAACAGCATATTAGTAAATCCTCTCTAACACTCTCTCCCCAATGCCTCTGAAATGAGTCTGGGGAAATTTATTTTCTAAGGTGGATCTCTGAGGCAGAATGCCTCCAGGGACCATGCCTTGTATGTTGCAATTTGCTCACTATGTTTTGCTCAGATGTATTCCCACAGACAAATATGATGCTTGAATTTATTCAAGAAGAACAAAAATGACACCTATTTATGCTCTGGGCACGTTTTACATAAGCAAATAATACATTAAAAACTTATTCATTAAACTCTGAATATAATTTTAACCTTTCTGCAGAGTGATGAATTCAAAGTGCTTTTAAAATCATCATTCTCCTTCTAGCTGGCTTTCACAACACCTCCTCCATCCTTAAACATAATTGGGATTTACAAGAAGCGTCTAAGAGTCAACAGATTAAACTGTTTTGAACCCCTGGTAAAAAAGACAAACATCAGATGTTGAATACATACCCTTTAGGTGTTCTTTCCTCTCAATTTTTTCTTGTTTTTCAGGTTTCTCTCTATGAACTGCTAGAAATAATAATAAAAAAAACCCTGCAATAAATCTGTAATCTGGAGGTATTATGTACACTTATTATTTCACCAAAATGATGGAGGAAAAATATTTGTAAAATCAAATAATGGATTTTAACTCTGAGTCACAGATACTAGATAATGTATAGACCTTCTTAATGTCAATATTTAATTCCATGTCCAAGAGAAATATTGTTCCTTGAATAAGCCTCCAGATGTTAGACCATATTTTTGCAACATAAGTGATGATTCAGCAACCTTAATCTAATCTGTGGGATGTCTTTTGCTCCCATTACACAAGCACCCTGACTTTAAGATTTCTAACAGAGAAAATTATTTTCAGTCCTTGACAGCATTGTTTTCTATTCTTAACAGGAAAAAAAACAGTTAGTATATTGCTTCTGTGCTCTTTTTTCTTTATTTTTAGCTGTTACTTCAGCAGGCAAACATGAATCCTTATGGACCCTACTGCCCACCCAACTTTCAGACCATGTTTTTGGATATGGTTGTATTCCACATCCTCATGATTTAGAGAGACATAAACGTTCATTGTCAACCTCTACTACTAAAAGACCAGAGTTTTGCCATTTCAAGGAAAAAATCTTTTTGAAATACTCAAGTTTCTGTCAACAAGTAAATCACAGAAAACACAATTCCGATCAGAAGACAACTGCGAACTCTATACACAAACACAGTAGTGCTTTTGCACACATTCATTTCACCAGCTTTGAAGTAAATGTAATTTCACAGAGGTGCAAGCATATTTTTTTTTTGTTGGTTAAACACTTCCTCATTAAAAAATAGGTCCATGACTTTGAGAAAAATCATTCCAAGCATTCAGTAATTTCATTATGTCTTGCATGTGTTTGCATTATCAAAATACATTTCCAGTCATAACAGGAAAATGATTGTTGATAACAATTAACAGTACAGTGGAAAGAGACTGAAGGGAGATTTTTCAAAGCCTTTAAGGAATGTGAACAACCAATTTACACTAAAAAAAACAGTCTGTGAAGAATGCAGCAGCACCAGCAGTGTATTATTGGAATGAATTACAGTCTGTATCTCATTCAATTGCTTTAGGGCATCTAGCAACATACCAAGGAAAAGCAGTCTCCTCTCTCCGTATACTGTGTAAAATTTAGACTGAATACTTTTGCAGAAAATGCAGCATGCTTTTACATCTTACATTTGTATTACCAGGTGCTAGCTCAGTGCAAAACACTTCAAGCCAGCACGTTGTCAGTTTTGGATGGGGCAACAGCGCAGTTTTGCAAACAATGTCTCTGCAATGGTCAATGGCAGTGAAAAAAGAGCTTGTGCACGTCAGGCAAAAGCCCTTTATCTCTATGCCAAAAAAATATAGCTGAACTGTGCAGAACAGGCTGACAATAAGAAAGCTTGTTTTTAGCCACAAAACATCTTACTTGTGAAAGGGAGACTTCTGTGGTTTGGGGTATTTTTTTATTTATTCTAGTTTCTCCATATAATTTGTCTATTTCATGGTTTGGAAAAAAAAAAACAACAAAAGAAGCCTTGAATGACACTAAGTGAACTGAGTGTCAGCAGACCTTAAAGTGCACAGAAAATCTGATTGAAGGATCCTTCACATCATCAAAATGGCAAAGAGTGCTGAAATGCAAGGAAATGTTAATAATAATGTGGACTCCAAGCTAAAATAATAGAGAAAGGATCAATTGTCTCCTTCTTGAGAAATAAAAGCAACTTGATGCATCTGGGCAGGGAGCATGGAATGTAGATAAGTAGAGACCAGGCTGGCATAAACTATTTTTCTCTTCCCAATGACAGGCTGTAGGTGATTTCTGGTTAGTCCAAGAGCCCTACCCTGTGTGTTGATATCTCCATAGCCTCAGAGTTTGTTAATCTCAGATTGGACACTGACAGAGCTATTGCTTTTGGGAAGGGCAGGTGTTGCCAAAAAATTAAAGGGGTCACATTTCAGGGCTGTGATAACTGGCCATTTTTGACTCTTCAATCACTGTGCAGCAGGGACACCAACCAAAAACCACTGAAGCTTTTGATCTGACAAACTTAAATGTGATTTTTCTTTTGCTTATGAACTCTGTTTTCCCCCTCAAATGTTTTCTTGTTCAGCTGCATATGTAGTCCTGAAAGCTCTGTCATGGAAAATACTTCACTTTCTACAGATCTTTTCTAGATTTAGTTGTTTGATATCTATTTATTTGTAAAGGGCTTAACACATGCCTCTTTTCAAGCCCACAGCGCTTAGGTGCAAGCATTAGGTTTTAGAAATAAGCCAAGCTGTCCATATTCTCATGTTTCTGTGAAACAAATGAGTTAATAAGGTTTTCTTTATTGCATATAAAAAGCAAACAGAAAGCACATAAAAATGTTTTTAAGGCTGTGAAGTCAATCACTCTTCATCTGAAAAATGCTGGAATTAGAACCTCTCATTCAGCTTTAGTTCAATCATTTTATTTTCTTTATGACACAATTTGTAATTAAAAGATCACTTCTTTTCTGTTTTCAATAGGATGCTGGATTCGCCAAGGAAAAACAAGAATAATAACTAAAATTGGCTTTATGACAATTGTGTAAGCTAAAATTTTCCCACAACTTAAAGACATATTCTTGGACTTCCTTGCAAATACCAAAAATACATAAGCTCAGAATGAACTTTTATTAGCATTTAGAAAAAATATAACATCCCAACCTAATTTTCACTAACCTAGATTTTGGAAATTGCTGAAACATTTTCATATGACTTTGAATGAAAATTCAGCCTGAGGCAAAAGGATGAGCATGAAAAATCTCATCCTCAATGACTGGAGTGTGGTAGATTTATAAATAATCTAAAATAGGAGCTTATAATGGAAAATTCTAAGGTAATTTAACAATGTATTTCAAAGTTAATCATATAAGAATATTGCTATCTACTTCACATAAAATTAAAACATAAGAAGCATAGCACACCTGTGAGAGATTTTTCCAGATTTCAGTCATCTAATAATATATTTGATTTGCATCAAGTGGAAGACATAGTGAAAGGGGGTGTGATCAAGTTTTTCTTCATTAAAATGTTTGAGACAGAGACATTGCCCACCCCAAAAAAGCAAGTGCAAAGAGATGTAATAAGGAGGCACTAATTCCATACCTAAGGGAAGTAAAAATAGTTTCCAGCTGAGTAAGTCTTAAGTCCGCTGCTTAGTAAAAAACTAGGTGATGAGTGCAGTAAGCATGAAGCAGCGATCGCTTGCTCCAGCTAACTGACTAAGTGCTTGTCTACAGCGCAACACTCAGGAAAGTTAAGATAAATGAACCAATGCAATGAAGTTAGAGCACATTAGTCAGAGAGCATTAAATCTCTGTGTAGATGCTTTTATTCAGAAGTAAAGTGGCCTTAGATGGCTCTAATTTAATTCTTCTTGAAGGAACACTCAAAAAAAAAAAAAAAAAGAAGAAAAAAAGGGCTTGATCTGGAGAGGGGCATAGGTTTCCAAGTCCAAAACAATAATCTCAGGAAATCCCAGCAATTAATGAACTACGGAGGCACCTGTGGTCATTACAAACCACCTCAATTACCTGTGAAAGGGGAAGAAGCTTACCTCTGATTTTGCCCAGATCTTCCCTAACCAGCACGAGACGCATCCACTGCTCACAGCAGCGCCTAAACCAGTGCTGGATTTAGCCCTTCAACACTGAATGCAAATGCCTACGTAAGAGCGAGACAATGTCTGTACAATCTAAATTGTTTGTACAATTTAAAATTAGATTTAATTGCAGCAGTCAGTGTTACATCCATCTGAACTGAGATTTAGGCTTAACAGCTACTGGTGGTAGTCAAACTGCCCACAGCATTGGTTTCACCCTAGGCTGCTGTAGTCTCATCCAGCTAAATAAATACTTGACAGCTGAACCTGAGCCACTACAGCTATGTTGCTATCTGTCCCATGTTATCTAGTTTAAACTTAACTCAGGTATATCTGTAGCCATGCCTTCAGAAATCAGGATACACAGCACCTGTGTCAAACGTAAATACACCATTTAATTTGCTAATTTTGTCAATTTACATGGGTTCCTGTGTGCTGTGGATTTGTATGGTCCAGCTCTGTCTATTTATCTGTCTCAAATACCTTATCTTCCAGCTACGGTAAATTAAATTATGGGTACACATCATATTTGTCCTTATAATCTCTTAATTTATCCATATACTAAAATACAGACAGATTTATTCTGTGATGTTTAATGTTTACATTACCAGTACAAGCATATTAACAAGTCAATAGGGATAGGAGGGACAGATATGTGCTACGCATAGTAAAAGAAGTAGTTTTGAAGAGCCTGGAATCTATTTGTCAAATTAAGCTGAATTCAGAGAGATACTTTCTGGAAAAAAACAGTGAGCTTAGTGTTAATTCAGAGGCACAGAAGTATCTGTCCTAAAATCACTGCGATTTAATGTATGGCTGTCAGAAGGCAGCATTTTGTCACATTGTCTTCTTCCATTCCTCACTGCAACAGCAATGTATTAGTGAAGTGTATTTGCGAAAAGCCACACAGTAGATCAACCTTTTCCCATTCCTTCTCAATGCCTGTTGTAATAAGAGATATTTCCCAGAAATGCAGGACAATTCATTTCACCAATTTTGGTTTTCCACAGAAATGGAAATGATCCATCCATTTGGATTACCATTGGACCTTCCATTAGACAGGAATTATATACTTATATATTCTTTTATCTTGATATACTTTATTGTTGTTCCCTGTTGCCAAAGTATTGCATAGTTCTTATTCATTGATAGTAGTAGTACTTCTGAAACAGCCTTGAGGAGCAGCTCAGTCTTGCAAAGGCTGTATATGTCACAAAATGACAAACTCACAAGACAGCTGCTCCCAGAGGAGACAGCTCCATCCCTCAGCTTCTCTCCTTGGTACAACGGCTCCATCCTTGACCATTGCAGTGTCCCTGCACTGAACTCCCCCCAGTTTATGGATGGATTTCCTGAACTGGGAAGTCCAGAACTAGATGCAGTATCTAGATCTGGTCTCATGAGAGCTGAGTACAGGGGCATAATTAGTCCCTTACTTCCACTAACTGGCCAAGCTCCTGCTCATACAGTCCAGGGTGCCTTTGGCCCTTGCGAAAGTACTAACACATCAAGTAACAATTTGGAGAGACAATTTTGTAGTGAATTTGTGCTTATGTGTACACATAATCATGAAATAATTTAATTTCAATGCTCTTCAGCATGAGCAAATGTTTTGTTGGATCATTTCTCAGAGTAGTTCTTCTTTTCAGGATTAAATTGACTAAGTATAATAATTGAAATGGACTTCATTACTAGTAGTTTATAAAAATATTTAATCAAAAAAAAATTAGGGCACAAGCTTGTCTGACTCTTAATACTGTAAGAATTTTTCTTATAATTTCACCCACTTCCAGCTGGAATTTCTATTGATTATATCTGTTCCTCATAGTTCAGTACAATCTTTTCAAAATGAAGCTTATGGACAGAACTTCCTTACAAATCTTGGGACTTGGATTCAGTGGGTTTAACTATTCAAAAACACATTTAAAATTCTTTTTAAAACTCTAGTGTCCTCATATTTTTGGGTGGAGGACTGAAATTTGCTTGGGGTATTTGCGTCTGTTAAAAACATTCATTTTTACCTCTAGGTTTTTCCTATTAAAAACAACAAAATTGTGTATTTGCATCTGCTTCCGGGAGGTCCTTTAGAAGGTAACAGTAAAACTCCCTAAAAATTCACTCCTTTATCATTGTCTAGCTTGAGGCCAGACAGAATGTTTTCTTGTAATTGTTCCTCCTATGTACAAGATGCATATTTGGGACTAAATATGAAAGAAAAAAAAAATTTGTCCTGTGCTTCAGTAAGTGATTGTGTAATTAAAGACTGCATTATCAGGCATATGCATAAAGGGACTTAACTAAAGACGCCTGAATGTTTTTTTTCTGGCATCTAAAAACTTCTTAGTAATCATTTCTGCAACATTAATGTTCTTCTATGTAAAGCAGTGCACTTCTGTATAGATGAAATGGTATTCAGGAGGCTGTTTTGGTCAAGATCGCAACTTCATTTGTGTTTTGAGAACATCATGCTTGAAACGCCCTTAACTGGGATCCCTTGCTAACAGATCTGACTTCATTATTGCCTGGCTAGCCCACTGATACCCTAAAAATTCATTTTCATACCACATGATTTATTAAGTAGTTGGGAAGCAGTTCTAGGCACTCCAGATGACCCTGATCAGCACAGAACTGGAAAGCTAGCAACAGAGGTGTAAAATACTACAAAAACATATAAAGAATATATACAGAAATGAATATAATTGTGTGAGGGAGGATGTATGTATATACATGCTATTTTTAATAAGCTTCCTTCTTGCTTCCTCCTGCTATTGCTAAGCACACACTGGTGCATCAGAGAGATGCTCATCAAATTTTATGTGGCCTAACCTTTACAGAGCAGGTTTTCTTAGGCAAAAAATCTGCATATATACCAGGAAACTTTGTTTATGTGACCTCTGGAAACCAGTCCAAACCAGTACCTCTATAGATTTTTGGAAAGTGCCAGTTGGAGGAGATTAAACAGTCTGAAAAAGAGTAGGTTGTAAAAATGGAGGCTTTTCTTATCTCTGATGCACACCTGCCTCACTGGTAACTACAAATTCCTAACTTGGATGGCACCCACTGGCCTATAAATTTGCTTTCCTTCTTACCCAACACACTTCACGCCTTCTGCACCGGAGGAAGTTCAACAATTTACTTCCTTGCATCTTTGCTATAAAAAAGATTTCTGGATAAGTTGGGAAAGGAGAATCTTATTATGAATGTGCATTTACAATATAGCCACACAAACATTAAACGATGCTATTTGTTAATGCTGAGGTATACATAAATTTTTGATAATTTACAGTCTGTGCCAACAGATCTTTGAATGCCTCTGTCATACAAGAGTGGTAACATATATAGTTAACAAATGCACTGTATATTACACACATATATGCAGGTAAACAGACAAAAAAATAAAGTTACCTTTCGGTGGTGTTCGTTTTTCATGTCTCTCCGGTTTCTGTTTATGAATTTCTGAAAACAATGCAATGTAGGGTTATCAATATTAAAATAATTGTCACACACAAAAATATCAGATGCATTTTCATAATAAAAAAAATAACTAAGTGCTTCAAATATTATAGCAGAACCATGGCTTTACAATCTGTATATTCAGAATTACATACATTAAAATTCAATTTTATATATATGCGCAGACAATATATATGGACAAAAATCATAACATTAAGTGACTTCAATTATTATTCTGTTTTTAACTGAGCAGTACAGCTACTTTTAAAGTCAAGAATAGGTTTTGCTGATCTGTAACAGCTATACAGTAGCATGTGTTGGTCATGAATTAAAAAAAAAATTGTTTTTACTACAAATTTTTCTGTATGTGTCTTGAGTTGTTTACCAGGATTAGTATTTCAAGTTTTCCAAACTGCCTTTGAAAGGAAAAAAACATTTGTTTTACATATTCTGCATTTTTTAAAGCTCACGTGCTGAATTGGTAGCTCCAACAAACAATAAAAGGTAGACTCAATGCCTTATACAAATTACAGAGATAAAAGTTACCAGGTTAGGGATCATTGTTTCAGAAAATGACTCATTTTAATCACGCTGTATACCAAATCACTGAGAACTGCCTCGTTAGAAGAGGAAATGGCACAGTATTTGCCTGCCCTTGCCATGCTATCTCTTTTGAACTAATTCCTCACCTGCAACATTGATGTTAAATTGCCGCTATATACCTCTGTAACTGATTTTTTCCTCCTATGTTTATTGTGCCAAAACATGGATGATATTGAAAACGCAAAATGTTGAATTTGAGAAGAAACAAACCAGAATTAAATCAAGCTTGCATAGCACCATTTGCATACAGTGACAGAAATTTAAATGCCATCTATTATGGGTGTGCAATAAAGTCATTAACACTGTACAGAGTGCTGGGTTTATGGTATTGTGCGCATACTTCCTGCAGTAGGAAACTGGTATAAAATACTGGATCGAATTTGTCTTTGACAAAAGCACATGCAAATCTCACTAAACTCTACAGGAGATACATCCTTGTATTTTAGCATTAGATTTGGTCTGCAGGATCAAATAACAAGAACACTGACCTCAAAATTAATCCAACAGAGAAAAAGTTACGCATATTATGTCTTAACTCAAAGGAGCTACATTAATTCCAACTGAAAACTTCTACCTATACTCTTAGTTATTAGCTCAGGTTGTAACAGGATGCATATTGTCAAAGAGATAGAGTAGAAAATGGTATTTTCCCTTCCCTTTGCATAGGCCCTCGAAAACAAAAACAGAATGTTTTTATTGGATAGCATTTGCCATCTGAAATAATTATTGTGTCTGGTTTGCAAGAAACATAACTATTTTATAGCATCAGCCTACATTGTCTTCGGATAGAGAGAACATTATATCATTGAGATAAAGGGTAAGAAAGGCCAAAATATGTAACACGCTTAGCCACTAATGTAAGGCAGCATAACAAAGCTAATTATATGATGTTAAGCTAAAAAGAATTTTTATTCTGTTTCATCTTACTCTTTGCAGCCTGGGTGTGTAGTTCATTTATTGTTCTATAAACCGCAAATGTTGTGATTAGGAAGAAATATTGCTATATTGATTTACTGTATTTCAGCTGAGCCTGGATTATTTTTCTTTCTGCAACTGTGACTGGAGCTGGCCATATAAAGCCGCCCCACACTGTATCAGCAGTGAAGCTTACTTGACACAAATGCTTCAGTAAGGTACTCCAACAAATTTTCTAGACGGCAGCACTGAGAATCTTGTCTAACTTGCTGCTGCAATTAGGATACCACACATTACAAAAAACCCTACAAAAATTCCTTGAAGTGAAAAACATCTTCATAATACTTGTGTGTATATATGTTTGTATTTATTGTAAAATGTGCCATCATTAAGATATCGTCACAAGGTCCCCATTATAATTTGAACCATTATTAAAAATTGCAGCCTGGAATACATTAATTCTGAGATGTTACAACATAAATTTTCCCAGTACAAATAAATGTGTTCTCAATATATGCTGATCTTGATCAATTTGCAAGAAAGAAAATAGTGACTCTTTTCTAACTCCAAAATATTTAAAATAAGGAAACACATTAGATTATTGGAGATTTTTTTTCTCTTTTGAGAGTTTTGATACTCTCTGCCTCATCCTTTATGACAAATAGCTTTAATTTTCCAGTAATCACATCATATCTTATTGCTGATTTGACAAAGCGGCTATAATATCATAGAAGACTTACATGACCAGTTTAAAGCACACAATTTATCTCTGTCAGTGTGACAAAATGTTAACAAATCCTAAATATTATGAATTCATGTTTAGAAAAATGACAGAATCAAGCAGCAGCAAGGATAATCTTTGTCACCACGGCAACCATTCTGATTCTTTATGAGATGACAGCACAGTTTATTAACTTATTGTAAGGGAGTTTGTATTTTAAAAACTGTATTTCATTGTTTGTTTTCTTCGATTATCAAGCAGACATGAAAAATTATCTTTCCCCTTGCATTTCTTGGGGTTTGAATGGATAAGTACTTTATTTCCTTAAATATGGATACTGCTAGACACCGACTTCTCTAGGCCTCGGGTCTTGTGCGGATATAGAGAACAGGTGATTATTTTAAATAACTTAAAGAAGGGAAGCTAGTAGTCTCACTGACGATTTCAAGATGCTGAAAGGATATCTATCCTACTACATTGTCAGCAGGCCAATTTATCTGTGTAGCGTTGACCCAAAGCAAGACCTCACAGTCAGCTGAGGATCAGTATTGCAGGCGACTTTACTGAAAATCCCTGCTGAATGTGCAGTTTGGGTGCTAGCTTCCCTCACCCTGCACCAAGCTAATTTTCACTAATAGCAGTTCACAGTGTCTAACAACAGCCCAGCACTGGGTACGCACTACAAAGCCCCAGCTCTGGGAAGATCAGAGCAGAAGCTGAACCCTACATCTTGCTTCTTTAGAGAGTGAAGTGGTGAGTAGCAATCAGGCATTGCTAAAACAACTCCTAGACCCCACTCTCTGGTGATTCTCTATCTTACAGCTGAAATATACCTACCCCCAACTAACCAAATAAAAAGGTCAATGACATGAGAGCCAAAATGAGGAAAAATGGGATTCCTGTCCCCATCTAAAACCACAATAATGCTTTACTCAACATAACCCAGATAATCAGCAAAACAACTGGGAATTTAACTCTGATCCCTGACATTCAATGTTATCTCCTCATGCTTAAAGCCATCTTGATTCTACCTAAGTACTGTAGTGAGGATGAAAATTAGGTCTAATGTATGTACTGTTTTAAAGATGAAATTGAACAGATGGAATTTCACTTGAGATGATAATACATTGTTCCTTCTAAGCAAATTTTAACCAGTTGGTCCTCTTTTTCAATCTGTTTCAGGTGACACAGCGATATATGCCTCTAGTGCTTTGACATTCTTTCACTTATAAATATCGAAGTGTGAAAAGGAAAATTAGTCTTATTCAGAGTCCTGGTGAACCAGAGGTTAATAATTTGCTTTTGAGCAGTCAAAACCCTTACAGCTATTGCCAGCAATTTAATGGGGCTGTAGCCTTGCTAGTTTATCAAGACTAATTGGTAGCAGGCAGC
The DNA here is from genome assembly GCF_000699245.1 of Pterocles gutturalis. Taxonomy (NCBI): domain Eukaryota; kingdom Metazoa; phylum Chordata; class Aves; order Pterocliformes; family Pteroclidae; genus Pterocles; species Pterocles gutturalis. The sequence continues at coordinate 20,012 of NW_010108117.1, read as the reverse complement.
TGATTATCCTGAAGACTTGATGGAAATCGACACTGAGGGCAAGGCAAGAGTGAGTGCTGTTAAGAGCTTTAGAAGATGAGAGGGATGTCACTTCTAATGTGTTTCTAGATGCTGTCTGTATGAGGAATTATAGTCAACTCTCTTGCTGCTGGTGTCCTCAGGAGAAATTTGCAGTTGTGCAGCTGATGTCTATTTTTAATCTAGATAGTACCAGCTGGCGAAGGTGACAGTTATCCTTGTGGGGCTAGGAGGGCAATAAAGGAATTTGTGTATTAGAGCAACTTCCAGCTAACTACTAATACATCATGTAGCTGTACTCTAGAGGAAAAGAAAACCAAAAATTTTGCAACCGGAAAAATCCATGGGGAAAAGAAAAAGAACAGGAAATATTAAATTGGGGAATTAAATTGGTATGTTATGCCTGTATCAAGAACCAAAGACAGTGTAGCAGAAGGTTTTAAGAACCAAAATTCAGTGTTGGAAAGTCTGAGCAACACACATGACTAATTTAGGTGACTTCCCTTCTAGCTTGCTAGTAGCAGTCTTATCCCCAGTGTTTTCTTAGATCTTGCCCTGTTCTGAGGATTCATAGCAACTACAGGTTGGGGTACAGAACAACTTTTCCTGAAGTCATGTATCTTTATTGAAAATGTGACGGGAGATGAATTGCCTCTTACCAATGAAAATGTGGAATGGTTTGTGTGTTCATCCAATGCGTGAGGTACCAGGTCATGGCGCCTCTTCAGTATGGTTTCAAAACTGTTTATCCATCTCCTTGGAAATCACAACAATAGTTTAGAGTCAGAATGAAGGTTTATTTTTTTCTTTTCTTTTTTTCTTTCGTATTTTGCAAAATTATACAGCATCTCTTTCATTTGCTGTGTAAGACCACTTCTCATTCTTCTTGGTGAAAACCCTCTGCTTTGGTGTATATTTACCCAAAACATGTTGTTCTAAACTATAAACATTGCTAATGTCATTCACATGAAGTGACACTGATTGGTCCTAAACCTATTCAGCAAAGCTCAGATGGTTCATCTTAGTTGCCCTTATTCTCTCCACTTGATACTTTCTTTGGTATCACCAAGCAGCTATCAGAGATACAGAGAACATGACCATCAAATATTTCTGAACAATTTACCTATCTTGAGTAGCATACAGCAGACAAGTAGGTTTTATGTTACCCCCAGAGTACAGGGATTTAACATGGCCTTCCAGAAATATGTTAAGACATTTTTATAATGCCAGAACAGGACAAAAATAAATAGATTAGATTTCAGTTCAAGAGATATTCTATTGCTTCCACAATATTGCAGTTTCACTGGTGTATAATAGAAATTCACTGTACGTGACCTGTTGACATCTTCATGGTCCTGTTGACAGGTGATTCCAGGATGATGTTTTATCTTATTTTTATTTTTACAAGGCTACACAGTGAAGGAGTTGCATTGTGAGGAAGGCATTTTCAGAACAGTGTGCATGTTATTTTCATAACAGGAAAACATCCCAGCCCATGTAAAGGTTTTATTATAAGCCACTCTTTCATAATCTCCAGCTTTCTCAACTGAATTTATTCCACTTCTCCTTTTTTCATTGTGTTAAAGAAAATAAATATACACCTATTTTTCCATATTGCTGTTTGAAATAGTGTACCTTTTCCTATAGAATAAAATATCTTTAGCAACTAATGGTGAGTAAAAGTATATCATTATATTACTATGTACTTACTAAAATAATTTTATCACAAAATCACTGATTGGTATTGTTGACCTCTCACCTTTGTTTTTGTATGTTGGGGCATTTTCACGTCTACCAGGGCTGCTTAAAAACAAAATCCCGCAAACTCTTTCAATACAATTTTGTCTTTCAGCAAAATAAGAAAATATTTCTTTTTCCTGAAAAGCTGAGATGAGAGGGAAAGTTTGACAGAAGTCTCCAAGGCTGAAGAACTAGCTGTAAACATGGAAGCTGTTACACAGTTCTCTCAAGATTTTGTTCTTTGAGATAAATCCAAAAGTTGTATTGCATCTTTTAATGACTGGGCTTTTGAAATAATTAAAAGCAGAAGATATTGAAAGATCTTAAATCTTAAACACTTTTTTGTCTACAAATTATTTTTATTCCAAGTATATAAATATGTTAAGACTGTTTTATTCATTCCCAGACTGTAATTCTGTAACTTGGTTCTGAAAAGTAAAAGCAATGCTAATTACATTTTGCTTAAAAAACCCCCAACAAAATATAACCACAAAAACCCCCAACCCAAATGAATCATAGTTAGAACCATGTGATCAGAAACAAGTTTTTCTTTCTGTAGAAAGTAAAATTGTCTTGACATGTTTTTCTTTATAGATTCCAGCCCACAAAGATGTTATTGGACCAGTTTCGGTCCAGTATGGATGTTTTACATAATCAGTTTTATCAGAGTCTGCATTTAATTTAATGTAATTTTATGCAGGCAAAATGTAGACAAAAATTGTAGACCTCTAAGGAGAGCAAAATGATATATACAGTAATACATAAAATCTCTAATCTTGATTAACATCAAAGAAATCTTTTCCCATACAAATCTATTCAATAGTTTTTTTTTTTGTGAAAGGAGAAAAAAATAGAATAAAGAAATCACAAGATTAACTACAGCTCCTCTCCTCAGCTTTAAAATACGTCAACTCTGCAAATCTTACCTTAATGTATTAGTCTCTAAATATCTGTTCCTATAAATTCAATCACCTCTTGATCTAATTGATTTGTTTTTAGAGGCCTGACATGCGGAAGAGAGGTACTCTTTTTGTGGGTCATGATCATGAGACTCCACTTGCTATATTCTCTCCTTAGCACAGCAGCAGCTGTGAGGGCTTTCGAGTTCTCTCAGAAACATGCAGGACTCCCAGTTTTAGTGCTGTGTGTTTAACTGAGTTTTAGATGACCCTCTCCCTCACCAGGTCAGGCATTTGCTCTGTCTCAGGCACAGCAGGTTCCTAGCCAGTGGGCATCTGCCTAACATTACCCACTTCTTTTAGGATGAGAACCTCCCCAGTGCTCCACTTCTGGGGCACTCCGTCCATCGAGATGACACGGATAACTTCCCTGAAGGTTTTCCCTGATAAAAGAGGATAGCTTAAACACCTGCAAACCTCTGCGGTGCTACGCTTCTGTGCAGGATTCCTGCTAACTTTGTTGTTCAAAATTCACTGTGTATCTTTTAAAAGCTAGCTGGCAAGTTTGGATTAAAACGTTTCAACTCAACTTGAAATCCAATCACTATTCTTCAATAGGCAAAAGAACTGTAATTGAACATCCCTTTTCCCCAGTAGCATATAGTATTGTTTCATCTGGATAATACGGAAAATATTTTCTTTATAATATAAAATGTTATTTTATAGTGGATATGCTATTACTGTGTTGATCAGAGTAAGTAAAACAAGAAGAGATTTCTAAAAGAATATTAATAACAGAAATGGATGCCACAAAAACACAAAATGCAAAAAATACATATCTGGAAAAGTAGTTGAACATCTGAGAATTAAATCAATCAATGATTTCTGTCTTTTAACACAGGGTGTACTTTACACAAAGCTACGCAAAATGCTTTGTAGTAAAGTGTAGCCTACGGAGACAGTGAAAGCCTTTTAGAGAGATCTATAATAGAAACTCATACACAGAAAAGTGAACATTACCATATGGCAACATAAAAGGAACTGAATTCAGAAGGCACTACCAGCACAAATAGATATATACTTCAGGGATGAACAGAACTGCATAATTAATTTGTAAGACACACATAACAACCACTCTGGCAACTCAATTTTCAGGTTGCTCCTATGGTACGCTGAATTTCTTTTCTCTAGTCCATTTCCAATTTTTAGTTTGGAAGTTGTTTCCTGAACATGGATATTACCTCCAGAAAACCCACTTGTTTTCTTTATTTTTCCAGATATGTTACTGTATAACAAAAGGACTTCTAAATAATAAAAGACGATGTTCTAAGTTCAGTATTGTGCCCAGAAATTAAGTTAGTTGCCATGTTAGCTAATGATGTAAATGTTGCCAGATATTCTTCTGATATAAACCATAATAATAACAAATGATTATTAATACATAACACAGTTATTTCAAACTTTAGAAAACCCTCTTAGTAAGGAATTTTAAATGTAAGAATCTTAATAGGCACCTGGTGGCATCTTAAACATCCTAAGGTACTCTGATAACCAGCTACCCTCTAAGAGTGCCCTTCTTGCATAGATCCTGTGTCATTTCTGCCAGTCCCATGCCACATCTCAGATACTGTGTGGTATCTAAAATGGCACTAGTCATCTCTGTTGACCTGAGTCCCACTCAGTGCATTTCCAATGTGGGAAAAGGTTGTTGCTCAATGACACTGAGTTAAAAGTAAAAAGAAACAAACTTTCAAATGTATACGGGACTTCTGTAAGATAACATATTTGACTGGGACTAATTGCTAATCATGTGGGAATTTGGGAAAGTAAAACATTGTCTTCAAAATCTAGTTATGAAACCTAACTTGTTTCAGCAGCCTTCTGCCATGGTGGTTTTGCTCCTTAATATTCATGTCCATGCTGTCTGTAACCTTGGATTCATGGAAAGTGGTAGATGTACTACAGATGCTCAAGGACTGTGATCCTGTTGACTTCAGTGACACTGGGACTCAGGGAGTCCCTGACTGGGGCAAATGTCTAGATCATGGAGATGTCTTTTGGGAAATTATACCTGTATTTTTAACAGTTCTTATACCCTTCCTGAGGCATTTGCATTGGTCACTCTTGGTAAACAAAAAGGGCTTCTTTCCCATCACAGAGTGAGCTGGACTTTGGTCTGATCATATACATCATCCTTATGTACTTAATATATAAAAAAATTGGACACATATTACAAATTGCAGGACCTTAAAAATTTGTTGGTATGTTTTTCCCTATCCTGTCTGAATACCCAAAACAGTTCTTTTTAGGGTTATACAGGCCATAATACCAAAATCACTTTCAAATCCCAATTAGCAAATCCTCGACCAGTCTTCTCTAAACAGCTTCTTCTACTTCTCCCCTTTCCAGGCAAAGCTGTTGTAAGTGTTTGCTTGATCACTCTTGAAAGTAGATGTACGAAATGATCCGGTCTGAGAACCTTTACTTTTGGGAGCACTTTGTTTGTTGTTGTTAGAGCAGATTAATACCCAGATCCGAACAAGCAAATAGTTTGTGCCGAATCAATTCTGACTGTTTTAACTTCAGACATGTTAATGGGAGTGAGGGTCTGGAGTCAGGTCTGGGGGAACTGCACTTTGGCCAGAGCTGCTGAGGGTAAGTCCCTGTAATCAACTGTACCCTTAGAAGCTGTCACAGTTTTTAAGAAGAGCATGATGTGTATGTCTTCAGCATATTAATAACCAGCCTAATACTGAGGTAACCATATTCTCATTTGAACTGAAGACAGAGAGACAAGGTGATTTGCTGAAAAGTTTATATGTAATTAACAGTTTCTTGCAACCTGTGACAGAGATTTCTGTTGTTGGTGGCTTGTTTTAAATTCTGTTTTGTTAACTGCTTTTTCCTACAAAAGGAGTTTTATAGACAAGGAGAACAGGATCATTTTATAGAACTATTCTATACATCTTTCTATCTCATACATGGGCTAATTCACAGAAATTTAGACATCCACCCCTACTTCAAGGAAATCAAGTTTCTTTTGATTGTTCGTATAGAATAATCTGATGACAATAAAAACTTATTTGGTAATACAAAGATGGTAATGGTGCTATGACAGTGCTTTATTTCTTACTCTGCTTTCTAAGTTCATTGTATTTACTGAAATTACATAGTGAGAGAGGAAGAGAAAGAGATAGACAGAGAGACAAAGAGAGGATTTAATCTAAACGCAAATATAAAATCGAGGAAGGATATCTTACAAAAACAATTTACTAAGCTTCAAAAAGTAAAGCAAAAAACCAAATAATTATAACCTTAGAATATTTTTCAAAGATTTCCAACAACTGACTCCTAAGATCATATACTAGATTCATGTTTCCCAGACAGAATGCATCAGCTGTTTTGAAGCAGAGGAAGATGCTACTTTAACATACCAACCCCACTGCTACACGTACACAGCTTGGCAGGCATACCCTGGCTAGCTAAATGAGGGATCCATGTTCAGATTTTAAGTTTTCACTTACCCATATGTAAACTGGAGTGAAGTTCCAGAAGAGTTTAATAATGACATTTTTAGCCATGAGTGACAATGCTGAAGTGTCTGCACTTGCCTACATTTTACAGATCATTATTTCCAATTTTGTATACCAGGTTTCTCAGCTCTTTTCCAAACTCACAACTGATGCCGGTAACATCCACCAAGAAAAAAATAAATATTTCTCTCTTTTTCTAAAAAAACCCACATTCTAGTAGAAAGGACCAAAATATGAGAAAACGTAGAGGGGTCAAATAATTCATTTTGTCTCTGAAGGTTGAACTAACTGTAAAAAAATGATCAAGATTATCCGTCATAATCGTTGTTCTACAAAGAAATGAAGACAAAAACATATCGAGCCTGCAAGAAACTGTTATTAAGTGTCTCAATATCTTTTGTGAAAATGTTCTGTGGCTATAGCAGGTTGAGAATATGCATTGTTAGAGACTGCAAAGTCCTCTACAGAATAATCCCTCACTACCTCTGCTGAAGAACACTTTTTTTTTTCTGGACAATATCAAACGTTCACTCTTTTCCAATTATTAAAGATAAATATTTGTGATAAGGCTTGGACTGGCAAAAATAATTGCAATAAAAGGGCACTCAAGAGGCATTTTCATCCTTTCTAAAGGATTCTGAAACTGATATTAGTCCTGTTGCATGTGCAAGCCCATTGTAATTATTGTACTTTTATTACCTTTGCTTTCAATTTACATGTCTAGGAAGGTGATCTTTGCTTTCTTTGGGTTCGTAATTATCATTACACTTTTCTCTGCTTCCTTCATCACGACACAGTGTCCTTATGACTCCCCTTGAATTTCTTTCAATATGTAATTTTATTGTGGTGCTACCAATCTTCCCATTCTTTCAGTTACTATACTCTATTATAAAATAAATTTTGTGCTAACATTTTAACATTCATAAAATCTACCAGTCAACAAAGCAAAAGATTGAAGGCTTATCCATACATCGAAAATAGATACGGAGATTTTTTCAAAAACCTCTCAGCCTATTCTTGAATACCACAATAACTGGGTTAGATCCAATACAAATACTTAAAAATTAGGTGCAGCAATCATAATGCATATTTGCAGGTTGAAATTTGAGAGAGGTTTCCCATAAATATGTGCAAAGTCAAACTGTTAACCTTCTGGAGATGGTAGTAGTGTAATACACAATCTCACTGGGTCATTTTTTTTGTTGTTGTTGTTTAGGATGTTCAAATGCCACAAGCATAAGAAGAACCACCTAAGAAGGCTAATTCATAAAGCCATGGATAACAATGTTACAGAGAGTGGAAGGGACCTTGATGCAGATATAGTGCTTTAAATGAAAGCATAGAATATTCCATCACCTAAAAATCCGGTTCTGATTTTGTGGCTCTAACTGCTGGCATTTTGACACTCAAAAAGTCTAAAAATTTGTATAGCTGGTCTTCCCTTGGGTCCAGCCTCAACAGCAGTCACATGGGAAAAATCACAGATGCAATGTCCTGTTTTGTTGTAGAAAGCTTTTCTTCTGGAACTCTTTTTTCTGGACCATAGACACGACAGCACACATTAGTTAGGAAAAGCTACTCAAAAAGATGTGCACCTTGTGCTCAGAGGAACAGGTTGTGATGTCTGTGAGAGTGCTACCCTTTTGAGCTCGTCTGAGCCCTTGCCTCACCTCCCAGGGCTTTGCCTTCTGCACTCATGAGCTTTAGACCTGGGAATAAATTTTTGCTCTGTCCAAGCAAAAAAGCTGTTGACTCTAGACTTCATTAGAGATCTCTCAGAAAACTTCTATATAGGCACAGACCCAGGCAATTCAGCTCCTTGATGGTTACACAATTTTACGAGAAGTCTGCAAAGAGAGACAGTAACAGCTCTGAGGAGCTCACAGCTGCCTGTCACGGAGCAGAAATACAAAATACACTGCACTGGCCTTTCTAAGGGTCTGGTGGCTTCAGGCCACATATGTTGTATTTCTGTAGCCCAGAAAAACAGGTGACATAATCAAATATAATCAAGGCCAGATCGTAGCTGCCAAATGAAATGGAGCCCTCCAATCATCTGGAGATGGTAACAAGTTATTTGAGGATGTTGCTAGGTGAAGCTTATGGCTATACCTAGAAAGGGTCTTAGACCACTTTTTCGTCAGTCCTACACAAGAAACAGCTTGTTGAGGGGAGACAAGGATGGGACTCCTTAACTTCCAAAAGATGGAGGGAAAGATTTTGAGCACACATCCAAGAAGTGGAAAACCCCACTCAAAATCTGTTTTATAGCAGATGAAGCTTGTTTGAATTTGGGGCCTTTCACATCTGTATGAGTTATACTATAAAATGCCAGGTCCAGAGGAATCACCAGTTCCTTGTCCATTTCCTTCCCCCCAAAGACAAAGGACTTTCTCAGGCATTTTTCTCTAGGGCAGGGTTGTGAGCTTTGAATACCGAGAAAAATATTTCAATCTGGCAGTTCCTTTGAAGAAGGATTTTTAGGTCCAATCAATCATCTCATCCCTTCCAACTGACAAATGTTAGCAGCTTCTAGTCTATTTTGAAGGCTTCTCTGAATTTTATTTCTACAACCTAGTGTCCCAATGCAAAGTGTAAGGCATGAGGATGTCACTTATTTCAAAAGAAGCAGGCTTTGCAATGCTGAGCATGGTGTTGTCTATAACATTTTTCTGAATTAAGCTTTCTTAGCAGTGAAGTACCTCCATGGTACTCCAAGTCTGGTCAGCTACGTTGGCCCATGGTAAGTAGCCACCTTCCACCCATGTACCTGGCATGCCTGCCAGTAACATGCTACAGATTCAGACTCTGCACCCACTGTAAAACTGGCAATGCATTTTTCTCTTTGAGAGAAGAGAGAGGGCAATGCTGAGCCCTTTCGAGATTCTTACCAGTGGAGTAATGAGATGGAATGCTTTCCTATACTGTCTATGTTTAATTCAGTCCTAACATGAAGGATCATCCATAGAAAGATGAATGGTCCTGGTCTTCAAGCCTATTCTTTCCTTATATGTCCTATTGAGACTGACAAGACGTGTCATTAAATAGAAGCCTGATCCAGTTCCAATTAACTTCAGAGAAAACTGGACTGTAATCTCAGCACCAGCTGGGGTGATAGATTCTTCAATACAGACATTTACCTGTTGAGAATTTGATGGATACCAAATTCAGATCACACAGGGCTGGTTACACATCTTGTTATTATCAAACTGTGCTCAATTTGGAGAAAAAAGCACACCCTAATTTTAAAAAGCTTTATATCCTCTCACCAATATCTCAAGCCTTCTAATACATTTTCATTTTGATTTAATAGAAGTTGAAATTAAGTTTTATGTTTCAGCATAACAGTTTTTGTGCCTGAAAAGATTTATGTTCTAAATTCTACTTACTTCAGGTCTGCGCTAAAAATTCAATGATAACTAATTTTTTTCCAAAGATTTGGAAATAGTCCTTTTTTTACGGTTCTGTGTTGGCACAAAGTAAAATGCCTTTACAACCTCTCACCATTATTTCTCACTAAATATTCTTTCTATATCATTGTTTCTCAATACTATTTCTATCCAGACGTACACATAACTCATATTGGCACTAATATGAATCCCATCTACAGGTCAAGGGTACAGATAATATTATCTCTGTAATTCTATTATTTTTATGAACATTTTTCATATTTTCTGGATAATAATGAAACAGTCAAGAATTCTCCCAGAGCAGCAAACAGTACAGCAAGCATTATTACTCAAGTTTCTTGTTTAACGATTTTGCTAAAGAACAATTCACATTGTTAGCAGACTGACACATAACTAACAACAGAATCTATATCACATAAACAGAATCTATATCACAGATATACTAGTTAATTCTTAGAACAGTTGCAAAATGTTTGCCCTCTGTATTAAGGCAACTGACCAACCTTTTTTCAGGGAAGGTTCCACCTCACCTAAAACAAGAGAAAACAACAGAAGTCAGGGAAGAGATATCATCATAAAAAACCCACAAATATATTTTTTCTCACATTGGCTCATTTTAATTTTTTAAATAATTATTTGCTTTATATGCTAAATGACAGGCACTCCATTCTGAGATTTTGCATTTTTCACAACACATCTTTCTTACTGTAGAGGATTTCCTGGGTCTGAGGTAGATGAATTCAATATCCAGTAGTAACTAAGTAAATGTCCAAATCTGTGTTTGTGCTTCTGAATGTTAACTTGTGGCTACAATTAACAATTTCCTTGATGTTATACAGGCTTCCATGTTTTAAGGAAAGGCTCAGTGGTTCCATTTCGGCTCCAAATAAAAAAATGCATATGGAGGTTGGAAAGACTGTAAATCTAACACCTCTTCCAGTTAAATCCAAGGCAAAAATTACTCAATTTCAGTGGAACTATGAGCATTTGATTGGTGCCATGTGTTGCTCCACCTCTGTGTGGGACATGAAATTTACAGGATTGAGCCTGGATGGTGAGTACACTGCAGCACACAGTGAGCAATGAGTTCATGGGTACTTACTTTTTATGACATTGAAGTTCCCTACTGCCTTTTCGCATTCCTGGTAGGTATTGATGAAACTCCACTTGTGCCAAAGACTGGGACTGAGGTTTCCAAACATTTCATAGTGAGCATTTAGATCTTGAATTTTTGTATGTCATGTATTTTATGACCTTTCTTACTTGCATTAACACTTATCCACTTGAGTATTTGAAAGCTTGCCGGTGCTTTGGGAGCTATGAAATGGTAAAAATGAACACTTTTCAAATTTTAACAAGCTCTCCATATTTCACCTTTTCTGTTTCTCAACCATATGAGAAATTGGCTTTCTGCTAGCTGTAAATCATATCTCAGAATAGGATGCCCAGTTCATAGACTCACGTGTAGCAGCCTATTAGTATTCCTATATGGTGCTAAAATAAAAAGCTCATGCAAACATTTAAAAGGTAGAAATTTTATAATATCTCAAGTTTATGAATAAACAGAAGTCAGTTTCAGTACATGTTGCTTACTAATTGTATTCTGGCGTAGCCAAATAGAATATAAAATAAACTATCATGAAATGAAGATGTCACTCCTACATTCGTTGCTTGTCAAAATGACCAATATGATGTGACATGATGATCCACTACTGCTCTGCTCATACCAGGGAACTACTTTTTTTTTAAAACAGGACAATAGTTATTTCCAAACTTGAAAAGTTAGCAATTTGCTTTCATTTATCAGATGATGTCAGATGAAAAATATTACTATAATGGCAGAATCATAATTTCTAGCAAACTGAATTATTTGCAACATGACATCCGAAGTCCCCTTAGTTCAGATAAAAACCTATTTTTTCTTTCCTTTTTTTTTTTTTTTTTTTTTTTGTTTCAATGTATTGTCCTGTCATCAATACATGAAATAAAAGACTTCTGTTTCTTGGTCTATATTGTATATTTACTGTGGTTCTTTAGATTCTTGCTGATTAAAAGAAAATAGCTATTGCCGTTCTCTGAAGCAATATAGTGATGCATACTTTGGTTGTGGCTTTGAAGTCTTGCATAAATTAGCACTCTTTACTTCAAGATATATTAATGGTAATATTTAATTCTGACAGCTTTTCTGTAATGGTACATTAAACATGAGATGAAAGCTAACAAAGAGACCAATTTACTAATCGGAATAGCTAGTAGATGCTTTATTAGCAACAACATTCACCTTTCATTTTGTTTGACCTTCCTGTCTGTGAGGTTAAAAGCTGAGTAAGCCAACATAATGCATGTAAACCAGCAGTTAGTGCAGTTACAGAAGTCTTTACATTACAAATACCTTCATCACTGTCATCATCATCACTCCATACGATGTCAGACAGAAAAGAAATAAAGCCATAGAGCCAATCTGTGGATTCTTCCAGTGTCTCATGAATGATTCTCAGTGGTTCTGTGCTGAGCTTGTTAATAGATCTTCCTGAGTGCAGAGTTTAAAACAAAAGTGGTTTGAAAAAAAAAAAAACAAACAACTCCTTCAGTGATTGAAGTTAATCTTCATTTTATGCAGGGCTAATTATACTACCTCCTTTAACAAAAACAGAGATTGTGAATGTTAATTTTTATTATTTAAGGGCTTGAGGACAGCTCTCCTTCCTGTGCAGGACTGGTATAAGCTTGTATCCTACTGGACTTGCTGTTAGCAGAGTGATTTAGGACTCAGTGGATAATTTTGTCTGTGCTCCAAGTTCCAGCTCTTCTTTTGAAATTTGGTTGGTTTAAGAAAAATACATATTTGATTCTACCTAATATTCACCCTTTCAGATAATCTCTTTCTTTCAGCTCAATTTTTTTCTTTAGCCCAGGTCCTCTGCCTCTTGATGACCATTTAGGATTCACTGCCATCTGTGTCTCACTCCTTATATCACATCTCCCCTTAAACCTTCTGCTTTATACAAGTCCTGGATGAGAAAATTGCTGAGCCCTGGCTTAACCACACAGGTCATATCGTTGCAATGGAGTACATGTGAAGGATGGGAAGATGAAAGCTTTGTAGAACTGGGTCAGAATAAGCCTGAGTCTGGAATGAAGGGGAATGCAAGGTTCAAATCGTGACACAGAGACAGCTACTTTAAAACACATATCCCTGTGTATCTAGTTTTTCTCTAACAACTTTTCTAGAGTTTCTTTCACTTGCACATGTGCACATCTGCATATTTAACTAGTTCTGGTCTTATGGCTCCCGTAGGCAAGTAAGCTGGCAAACAAGGGAGTTGTCCAGTTTAATGTGCTCCACCTTCCTGGGACATCTAATGTAAGTGAGCCCCTTGCTCCCCACTGTACCCACACCCAGGGAGAGCAAACATCAGCAGGTAATACAAGGATTTCCTTAAAGGTTTTTCCAATTGTGATTTCACGAAATTTCTCCATGCCCTCTTTATGCTAGTATAGTATTTCAGAGGAACTTTCAACCTCTGATGGAGCATTTATTCCAGCCTTTCTGTCCAGAAAACCTTTATTGTCTTGAAATCTGTATCAAACACCACTTAGGAAGAGGGACAACTGTTATTCCTGTAACTGTACTTGAAATGGCAGACTGAATGATCACCCTATCTGTGTGAAGGCTTCCCACAAACATAGACAATCAAAGGTTTGAGTCGTTGGCCTAGTCTTGTTCACAGAAGTTTCAACAGAAACATATACACTGAATTTAACAGTATCAAGATGGGAACCAGATCTCTGTTTGCCACTATATTCCTGTACACAAATATTTCAGTAGGAAGTTAAACACGAGACTCTTCATAACTACTTCTGGTTGCAGTGTTCTGACTCACAAGCTAAATCTTAGCAGTAATCAGAAACAGAATCACACAGAATCGCAGGTTGCAAAGACAGGCAAAGGGCAGGCTTGAAGCAACTTCTTTGATGGCAGCAGTATGAACAGTTATTTTCTAAAAGTGCTGTAATGAAATATACAAGTAATTTTATTTGAAATACAAATGTATCCCTAAATAATTCCTTTTATTTCTAATTAATTAATCTGAAACAGAAAAGACCAGACTGATTTTCTATTATTTTGCATATGCTTCTTAATAATGTAGACCAAAGAAGTACTTTGGTTAATTTTTTTTTTAAGATTATATTATATAGATAAATGCTACTGAACAATCAGGAATATCAAATAAATTAGTCATGTGCCATGATGAAATTACATAATTGCAAAGAAATATGTGTGATCTCTTTATTTACTGTACTATTGTGTGTTACTCTTCGCAACAGATTAAAAAATTCAGAAAGACTGAGTAGTATAACAGGGAATATTTGCTTGGCTTGTAATAAGGTATTTACTTATTTGTATTGGCCTCATGCATTGAGATGTATAGATTTTATTTTTTCAGTTGACTTGCCCCAAATGCCCTTCTCAACTGTTTACTGGAAGAACAAACACTTATATTTAGGCTATTAAAAAGTAAATCTACAACGTGACCCTGATGTCACTTACATTTTATTCTAATCTAGAGGTGCTAAGGAGTCCAAGTGGACTAATAGAATGGACATGGCCAGAGGGGTCTTAGCATAAGTGAGGTTTTGATTCACAAGCACGGATGGTGTAACTTTGGTCAGCTGCCTTGATTTCCACTCTGGCTATCCACCTACCCTTTACCCACTGGTTGCTTAGGGCTGGTTCAGTTGCTTTTACAGACACAGGCTTTTACAGTCACAGGGATTACAGCTGAAAACTAAACAGAAATTGTTGTCAATTTATTTTAATATACTAGTCTATCAACTAGCAGTTCAAGAACTGCTTCACAGGTAGAAGAGCTGTCCCTCAGGGCAGGCAAGGGAAATGCTCAAAGAAGAGCAAGATCAAGAGCAGAGGAAATTATTCCAACCACCCCAAGGCAAGCCATCTTTGCTGATGAATCAGAGCCCTCAACATCATATCCTGGTCTTTAATTCACAATATCTTCACAGCAAACTATGAAAAAGGATTAGAAATTGTAAGTGTCCAGAGGCAAACTTCTCCAGTCATGCCTACACTCACAGTCCCAAATAGCAAATCCTGTTTAACATAAAAGATTTAGAAAAAACAGTTTGGTGCTGTGTAGAGGACACTTTAGTGGAATTTGCAAAATTAAATTTTGTATACAAACAGGTACTGTGAGATCCACTTGCGGTCTGATGCAAGTGATGCAGGCCTGGAAAGCTGTCTCCCTGTGCAGAGATCTTCTGTTTAACTTTTGTTGTATTTCCTACATTTTTACAAAGTAGTGCTAACAGCAATGGCATGGCCTAAAATGCTTAAGAACACCACACTAAGTAATGCTGAAGTGAAAATTACTACTGATCAAATTCATGTTTTCAGCTCTCCCCACAACGTTGACAATAGCAGGTTCTTTCCCTAATAGAACAAAAATGCACAAGAAACAGGAAATAAAGCAATTCAGGGGGTAACAAGCTAAGACAGGTGCCATTTGCCTCACACACATGCAAAGAAAGATAACCATTTCCAGAGGATTTGCATACTCTTACTTCAAGAGTGAATCTGAGAGAATGCATTTTTCATAACAAAGTTTGAGCTTGATGTTTTCATGTAATCTAGAGGTTTTTTAATTTACAGATGTCCAGAAAGGGTACAGTATAATGAAATTTTTTTAGAATAGTCTTGGATTCAACACATTCAGACTGAATTAGCTGTCCCTTGTCTGACTTTTTATTTCTTGGCAGACTTTAGAACACAAATTATTTTAAAACTAAGCTCACAATATACTTCTCTTGTTAGCATATATTTACATAGTATGTAACATATAATTTGTAACTAATCTATAACTGTAATCTATGTATGACAGATCATATATATCATATCTATCTCATCTCATATATCACCTATTGTGCTGGGAGTAGCAGAGGCAGAATCTTGAATTTAAACTGTAAAGAGCCTTTATGAATACAGAGTATTTCTCAGATAGATAGATACAGGCTGTGAAGTTCTATCTTTTGCTGAACTTGTAAACAGGGACTGAGCCAATTGGTCCTCTTAGATAATATAGTAGAAAAATACTAAATGTCTGAAGGAGGAAGGAGGAAGAAGGGGAAAGGAAGAGAATGGTTACTCAGCAGGTTACGCTCAGGGATGAAACATGCAATTAATACTGAAGACTTTTTGTTGACAGCATGTAATTTCATTTAATCACAGTTTAAATTCAGATTATCCTATCTAGCCAAATGTACCTGAAAGCCAGATGTTGAATCCCTGGTGGTTTCTAGAATCCCTCAAAAGCCAATGCAGAAAGACATATTGTGACCTTCAGAAGGCAAGTACCTCCCTTTCCTCTGACAGATTTTTTAGAGTTACATGAATTATTTTCCAAAGATGTCCATCCCTTTCCATTGACTAGGAAAGAAAGGATGCCTGAAAAATTAGCATGGACATGACACCTTATTTTTGTATGACTGGGGTATGTGACATGGATCCTACTAGTGGTGCTGATTCATATTTAAATCCTTATTGTGATTGTACACTTTGGCTAAGCACTTAGATTTGTAACTTTACATTCATAATTAATTCTGGGTCAATACGACTATTCACCTCAATAAATTACTTGCATCCCAAAACAGCACTAGTACTACCAACAATGCCTTGCTATAACATTTGGTTTTGTCATGGCTTTCCATTACTTGGAACAGTGTAAGAGATGTTTTTCCCTTCAGTAAGAGTTCAGCTCCACCTCTGCTGGCATTTTCACTGCTATGAGAACAATTAACAGTTTTATCCTTTTTTTGTCAGTGGGAACTTCAAAAATTTTAATTCCAGAACTTTCTGGAAAATGCTGAAATTTGAAAGAGTTAAAGCTGACAGAGAAAGAATCCCAGTCAAAATTAAGGACTCTGTATACTATCTTTCAACAAAACATTATTGTAGGAAAATTAAACTGATTTTGTTTGGAGAATGTTTGTCACCTATTGTAGATAACTGCAGGAAAATTTGGAAGCTTGTTTGCATTTTCTTTACTACATATATACAAATTTGGTTAAAATAATTCTTCAAGGAATAATTTCAGAAGTGTTGTAGGCATTAAATACTTATGAAAAATCCCTTTTTATTTTGGAACTGTCTTTCACGATTATTACATAAAAAATAAACTGCTACAATTCTTTGTAGCTCTCCAGCATTATTGGTACAGAAATAGTATTTTGATTCGCAATGTGAGAACAAGAATGCTGGTCAATTAATTTCTTTAGTTTTGAACTCTCCTTGGTTTACAATTTTAACTCAAATTGATTTGAAAATATAGTTCATACCTTTCATGGTAATTAAAAACTCACACTTAACACAGCTCTTTGAAATCAACCAATGACAGACTTCCGAAGTCCATCAATCAGCTTTAGGTATGTTCTTCGGACAAGATAATTTTCAGAAAGTGACAAAGTCACTTCAACTTCAGTAAGATTGTGGTATTTTGCGAACAGAAGAAGCCTTTTTCTCACTAGGATTGATAATGGGTCCTTTAACAGTGGCTTTTGGAAACAGGAATTTATTTCCATACCATAATCACATGGTACGATTTGTTGTAGTGCCTCAAGCAAATTTGGTTATGTTTCGTGGTCTGTGTCTTTTATTCCTGTGAAGTGCACAACAAAAAGTGATTAATTGATTTATCTGTGCAAATCACTTCTGTCATTATTCCAGTCTTAATAGTTCTACCAGGACTGTAGTCTCCTATCAACCTTTTTTTGCTTATCACATGGTTAAATATATACTCAGAGTTCAACCTATTTTGAAGGTTGGGGTTTTTTTTAATGAATTGCAGTGAATTACTTAATAATTGATGGATTTTAATCAATTACATATTTTGACTTCAGTGAATTGAATGCAATTAAATTACAAATGATTGTAATTATCTGGTGTAAAGATTGATCTATGAGATATAATCTAATTAATTGATACTGACAAGGTACAGCTGATGAAGACAGAATTTCTGTCATGTTTGATAAAATACAAAAGCCTAACACCATTTTGTGATAATAAAACATATCCCAGTTTTAATAAAATATTCTCTTATAAATATAGAGAGACTTGTATTTTAATTTTAATAATTATATATATTTTAAGGTCTGTTATTAGTAATAGTAGCTGTTTCTACTCTGTAGTCTTCTGAAGAGCAGCACCTAACATATAAAACTCAATATACACACAAAGTCTTACATTATTAATAATGTAGTTTATCAGCATAGATGTCCTTAGGTCTTATCTTCCTGTTTCATAGAATAACATTTTTGTCATGCTCACAGCACTAAGCTTCAGGACAAACTGTGGTGGGTATCATTGAATTATAAGTATAAAAACAATGCCAAGTAAAACTCAGACTCAGCGTTACCCAGTAATTTTCATTTTATAGGTACTTAAATTGTAAATACGAAGACTACAGTCTGTAGTATAAATCTGCTCTGCCTCTTTCTAATATCAAGTCAAGAGAGAAAACCTCATCTGAAAGTGGACAAAGGCATTTCACCCAATGTAGCGATAGCTAGAGTCCGCTTGCCAAAATTTAGAAAAAAATTAACAAAGATTCACAAAGTATCGAGTAATTTCAGGTACTTTCAGTAGAGTGACATGTGTGGACAGGACTGTAGGTTTAGGATGGCTTTAAATGTGGTTTATATGACTTGATTTGATATCAGCTGAAAGGCTTCTGATTTGATGGATCAGACCCTAGTTAGGTGGTGTTTTATGAAATAGCCAGGCAGTTTATCTAAAAGATGACTTAAAACTTTACTTTTTCTAATTCTGAGGATTCAGTTCTCTGACTAAGACACAGATCTTAACTTCAGATAATAAGGGCGATGATGTCAGATAATTGTACAATGGCATATTTAAAGGGCATTTGCAAGGGTAAAATGAGTGTCTCTCAGCTTGCCGCCATTTCCTGGGAATCTCCTGACTGAGGCTGTCTCCTAGCTGACAGATCTATTTCGAGCATGATGTGAAAATTGGGAGGAGGCTATTGCAATGAACTTTGCAGCCTCAGCCAGCCAGATTTGGAGGTTAGCAGAGAAGCAGTGCTGCTGCGTGCTGGCACTCTGCTCGTGCCCATGCTTTGTTATCTCCGGCCAGCAGACCACACGCGCACACGCGGTTTCAGAACACTGCAGGCAGAATGTCTTTACCAGGTGGTAAACAGGGATCATCGCAATGTTGTGAATAGGTGGCTATAGCGGATGGTAACAGGATGAACCCCAGAAAGGCCAATAAAAAAAAGGAAGAAACACCATTAGCAATAACGAACATCCTCAGCTGTCACTTGACTAAAGGAAGCAGTTACGAAGTGAAGTGCGGAGTTATTTCATCTCTGTGGGGCTGCTATTATGAAGCAGAAATTGGAGTACATTAAAAACAGTATGCTGTAGGTGTAAGATAACACAGTACAAATCAGAGTAATGTGAAAACATGGTTAAATAAGGCACAGGTATTTTCACAAGTTACAAACATATTATATTGCTGAAAATAATATATTACATATAGTTGATTCCAGCTGAATTATTTTGATTTCTTCAACAGCAAATAAACAAAGAATTACATTATCACAATTGTTACTGAACTGAATTACTGGTTTTGTTTGTTTGTTTGTTTAAAATTAGAAATTTCACAGATACCATTGTGGGCTGGGAATCTGGTTTGTGTTTTTTTATCCCACGAACTGCATTTAAGTTTTTCCCTATTCCTTGAGTCGGTTTCAGAAATTTCATGTTTTCAATTTCACGACTTCATTATGTTTGATCTATCACAACTTATCATCTTGTATATGCTACACCATTTGCAATGAATGCAGTACTTGCAGCACTGCAGTACTTTATAGACTGTCATTCTTTCCAGCATAAAGTCATTTTCTAGGGGGTTTATAACTCAGCTGTGAGATTATTCCTTGAGTCGGTTTCAGAAATTTCATGTTTTCAATTTCACGACTTCATTATGTTTGATCTATCACAACTTATCATCTTGTATATGCTACACCATTTGCAATGAATGCAGTACTTGCAGCACTGCAGTACTTTATAGACTGTCATTCTTTCCAGCATAAAGTCATTTTCTAGGGGGTTTATAACTCAGCTGTGAGATTTGCTGCAGAGTGAAACATGGGAAACAAGATGTCATCCAGGCAGCCCTTCTTTAAACTGGAATTGTGTTTAAATCCTCTTAATTTTATTTATAATTATGGAAGACAGAGAAAAAAATTGTTTTGTAGATTTACTGTAGATGCAGTAAAAATTGTATTTCAAAAGACTAAAGCACTGTTTTGATAAGTTCCAAGGTGCGCACAGCGAGGGTGCGAGGGCCAACATATATATATATATATATTTTT
>NW_010108116.1:390-31282 GCF_000699245.1 Pterocles gutturalis | reverse complement strand
CACGGCCCCGCTGGGAGCCGGGCTCCGCCGGGCCTCCCTGCAGCCGCCGGGGGTCGGCCCGAGTCATCTCGGCCCCCGTGAGGACCGCTGCCTGGAGAGAGGAAAGAGAAAGGAAAGAAAAAAAAGGGGGGGGAGGGAGGATGGTATGATACGGCCCTTTGGGAGGATACTGGCAAATAAGCAAATTAAACAGAAAGAGAGCAGCGTGTTGTCATAGCAACAGTGCAATTAAATTACTTTACTGTCAGCCATCATATAATTTTCCTGTTTAGAAGCTCATGGGACGTAACTTGCATTTGGAGTCAAAGTTGAGTGCACGGTAGGTAGGCGATGCCGGTGCCCCCGGATGCTGGCGGGTTTTTGCCCCCGGATGCTGGCGGTTCTCGTGTTTACCTCCTGGCTGTGCTGGACGCTGTTTTGAAAGTGAGGAAGTGGGACCTGCGTAAGTTTGGCCTCCCGGTGTTTATATCTGCCTCTGTATTTTTTCCTCTTCCAGATACTTGTGTAAAACCACACATGTGCGCTGAGCTTGTTGGGTGATGGTGTATATTAACGGGCTTCTGTGCATAAAAGTTCCATGCGTTTCTTTTTTGGTAATGGCTGCTTGTGGTATAAAGTGGTTATAGAAAGACTCTAGGAACTTCTCTTTTTCATTTTTGCCCTTTTGTAACATCTAAAATATATCTGCCCTTTCCCTTTTCCAGAATGGCTGTCTTGTTTGGGGTTTTTTTTTTTTTTTATGCTGTAGGTACATGGTTCATTCTGTTGTTACCTGTAGCTTTTTGCCCTTCATTTACGGTGTAGACTGACTGACTTCAGGGAACTGCTGAGGATATGCTTTACATACAGGGAATCATTTCACTCTGGTTCAGCATTTGTGCAGGAAGTTTCATTGTTTTTAAATCTGTTATTAACCCTTTCTGGTTTTTATTTCACTGCTGTTCACATCTCCAGACCTAAATCCTGGCAGTTTTACTGTATGGAGAAGCTAAGGGAGCCTGTCTTCTGCTTCTGAAGTAGAATTGTTGGGCTCCTCTCTGCCTCTTTTGAGTTGAGCAGGTGCCTGACTCACTCAGCATCTGAAGGGCTCAGGTCCTCCTGAATATTACTGCTCACAGGTCTCCCCCTGGGGCCTGCTGATGCAGTACCTTCAGCAGCTTGTCCTGCCTCTCCCAGGCCACTGCTGAGCATCGCAGCAGTCCCTCTGATTCTGTGTTCTACCATGTTTGAAATACAGTTCAGCTTATGTTAAAATCTTCTGTTTACATACATTTTTAAAGTGCTTTATTCCTCTGGTGCTTGTTTTCCTGTGTCTTGGCCCTGGTCCCAAAACTACTGTGTGTCGCTTTCCCTCCTTCTCTCTCCCACCCTTAATGATTTTGAAGTTCTGCTGCCATTTCTGAGTTTTGTTGCAACTGCGACTGTAGTCAGACTGGATGCTTGCCTGCCTCAGCCTTTAGCCAGAATGACTTTAATCACGGTGCTCTTGTATTGGCCTCAAAAGCAAAACAGCTGAACTTAATCTGAAGCAAGTGGCCTTAAGTCTTTCTTTCTTTTTTTTTTTTTTTTGTTTACATGCTTATTGAAGTGATGCAATCAGAGTATTCAATGATTTGATACACATATTCATTATTAAAGGGACATGTCTTTAGGATTTCCTGTGTGTGGCTTCACATACATGCGGAACTGAGGTATATTGGGACTATCGTCTTATTCCACTGACTGGAATTTCTTCCTTTGTCCTGACTTCAGAATATTTTACTCAACAGTTCTGGATGAGTGTTTACATGAGTCTGTCATTTTTAATACAGATGGCAAAAGGCCGAGTGACCAGGTAGGGAAAAGTTGTAAAAGTGTTCTGCAGTATTTTTTATGAACTAACTTTTCTCTCTGTTTCTTTCTTCCCTTCCTTTGGATTTAGTCTCCCAGGAGTCGCTGTCTAAATGGGTCCAGTCATGCCTCCCAGTAAGAAGCCAGAGGGCTCAGGAATTAGCGTTCCCAGCGGATTGAGCCAACGTTACCAAGATAGTGATTTATCAAAGGCACTTCATGATGACGAGGACCTAGATTTCTCTTTGCCTGCCATCAGATTAGATAAAGGGGCCATGGAAGATGAAGAACTAACTAATTTGAACTGGTTACACGAGAGCAAGAACTTGCTGAAAAGCTTTGGGGACTCAGTGTTAAGGAGTGTTAGCCCTGTTCAGGACATTGGTGATGACACGCCGCCGTCTCCTGCCCACTCTGACATGCCCTACGATGCCAAGCAGAACCCCAACTGCAAACCTCCTTATTCCTTTAGCTGCCTCATATTTATGGCCATTGAGGACTCGCCAACCAAAAGACTGCCTGTAAAGGATATATACAACTGGATCTTGGAACACTTTCCATATTTTGCAAATGCACCCACTGGATGGAAAAATTCTGTGAGACATAATTTATCCTTGAATAAGTGTTTTAAGAAAGTGGACAAAGACAGAAGTCAGGTAAGTTTGTAACTATGGAAGCCTATGTGTCTCTGAAAGTACTCACTTGATAATCCCAGAACGTGTCTGTAACAGTGAAATGCAGAATATGCAACACTGTCCCTTGTAATGTAGTTTGTTAAATTCAGAAAGCCAACATTTCTTTAGCATGGCTTATTCTGATTTTGTTAAATTAATTGTCTCGACATCTGTAAGAAAGTACTCTGTGTGTGTGTGTGTGTGATGTTTTTTTCTTTCCCCTCCCCCAGTAAATAGGCTGCTTGTTGTTCTTGACTTACACAAATGTATAGTGAAATATACATATGCCTTATGTAGGAGCCCATCGCTTCTTCCCTGGTCTGTGTAGTAATCTGAAAAAACTTTTAGTTCTTTTAAACAAGCAGAAGTAGTTCTGAATTTTGGTAATGAAGCTTTGTTCCATTTCAAGCAGGTTTTTAGAGAAACTCTATAAAGAGAGGATCTAGGTCTGGCATCAAAGGTGAAAGTTACCGTTCACCAAAATTTCAGTTGTTCTCTCCTTGGGATCGTGTAGCTTCTGCGACTGGTGTGGTGGCAGAAGCCTGGGGAGCACATTTTTGCTTTCAGATCTCTGTTGTTGTCTCCTGGTGTCATTGCTGAATGAATCCTCAGCGGTGTCTGCTGGAAGAGGCTGTGTGCAAGGGAATGGGGAAGCGAGTCGAGTGGTGCAGGCAGTCCTTTGCATAGCCTTCTGCCACGTCAGTCTGCCTGGGAGCAGATATCAGTTTCTGAAGGGGACAGTTTTCAGAAGCAGTGGTCTGGATGAATCTTTGGCAAAGTGTGAGTATGCTGATAAAAATATCATCTTGCAGATTAATTTCACAGCCCTTCTCATAGGTTAGTGAAATAAATAGCGGGTAAAATCACATTGCTGACTGTCTGTCTCTAAAATTGGCTGAAGATCAGAAAGTGGATGCTTTCTCCTGGCAGAAACAATAGATGCACTCAGCTTTTGTATTTCAGTGAAGTGAATGCCGTGATTGTCTTGTAACTGGTTACCCTGAAACTAGACTTCTGTTGGTGGTGCTGTTCTCCCTATTTTGGGTGCGATTTAACTTTAAATAGTGTTGAAAAGGAGCTCGAGTAACTCTAGAGGAAGAGTCACACGTTACCCTAAACTATCAGCCTTTCATTTTAGATTACTTAAGTTTCTTCTCTCTAGAGCTTTCCTCCTTTAAATTATTGATTCTTACCCTTTTTTTTCTTTTTTTCTTTATTTTTTTTGAGTGTCATTCCCTAGAATCCACTGTCCACATATTGGTGATCACACATTGTGTGTTGGAATTTTTATAAATTAGTTGCTGTGAATGACTGTGTGTGAAATTAAAGAACCTGTTTCTGAACTGGATCTTGTTTTGTGTAAACCAGAGTCTTAAATTTTTGTTTGGAAGTGAGACTCTAATAACAAGTGCCACACCAGACTTTTATGATCCTGTCCCAGACCATAAGAAACCTTCACACAATACATTTAAAAACCCCGAAATATTGTAACTGGCAAGGCATGTGTTTAACATTGCCATTTGTGTTTTGTTCTATCCCTCTTCCTCTGTTTACAAGTTGACTATTTAGATTACAGCTTCCTTCCTGTGAGGAACTTGTCTTTGCATCTATCTGTCAAATATCCTGCAGTCTGCTGAGCTCCTATGAACAATACCACAACGCGCTGCTTCTCCACAGGGAAGTGGTGGAGCACGATGCATGACTAGTCATCTACATCTCAAATTCATGATTAGAGCCACAGTTACATAGCTAGACAACAAGGTGTGGTGGGAGGCCTTGCCTATATGAATAACAGGGTGGGGTTTTATTTATTCCTGGGAAATCCCAGGTTATGAGAAAGAACTTATTCCATCTTCTGGAGATGCTAATAATTGCAGGTAGCCAGTATTAAGGTGAATGAGACGAGAATCTCAAAGGTAAAATGCACTAAGGCAGGTTGTTTTAATCCTCTGCTGGGTTTTTCATGTGTCCTGGCCAAGGGACGTGACAGAGTCCCGAGCTCATAACTGGCGCTGGGTCAGAGTTGCTGAATCAGGTGCTTGACAGCTAATTGTGGACTTGGAAAGCAGTAAACTTCAACTACTGGCTTTGAAAATACCGTCGTGTGTGCACACAAACACTGGGGGTTGATTTGAGTACCTTGCAGCCAGCATCTCTGCTGTTCAGAAGGAAGACATCCATCTAAAGGGTTCTCTGGCTTTGGGCTAGGGGCAGGGGAAGGAGGAGACTCTCCCCTTTAAGGAATCGTTTCATGCCACTTCTTCCCCTTTGCAGACAGATTCTGCAAACTCAGGTTTGGAATCTTCCTGTCTTACTATTTTATGTGTAAAAAAAAAAAAAAGCTAACTAGATAGGCTCTGAAACATGTACAGTACAGGAGAAGGAGTTAATCAGTGCTGGGAATTGCAGGCATTTGCTGGTTGATGTGCGTTGACACATTGTGAAAAGCTAGAAGCTTTTCCTCTCCTAGTTGTGCTTTCCAGTGTTTGTGTAGCCTTTCAGTAATAGCTTTTCTAAAAAAAGTTCTGCTGAACACTTAATTCTTTTTTGAATTCTCTCTGTATAGTGGTTTTCTTAATCTTGGGCTCCACAAATTTATATTCATGGGGCTAAATATGTATCTAATAGTATGCAGCTTTTTCTGCCTGCATATGAATGCTTGAATTTCCTGATGTGAGCTCCTTATAGCAGGAAGAAAAAAAAAGGCTTACAGGATGCGTCACTTGAGTTTTTGACTTGCCCTGTGCTGGTGCTTTTAGGTCTGGTGTGGAATACTGGGAAAAGACATTTTTCTCCTCAGATTTGTTTGTGCACTGCTGCTATTCTACTTTAGCTGCAATGCCATCAAGCTTACCTGGCAAGCCGACAGAGTGACTATTCATGTAACTTTGTGATGAGGCTGATCTCCTGGATTGAGACAGAGAGCTGGGCTGAAGAAGGGAAAATGCTGAGCCCTTGATTGTACAAACCTCTTTGCATTGAGCTCAGCAGTTTAATAATAGTTGGCCAGAGTATGAAGTATCACATGATGGGGAGTAGACGAGGAGTTCCCTGTCTTTGTTTATACTGCTGGACCTGTGAATTCAGGCATTCAGATTAATCTGTTGTGGACGTACAGTTCTAAATGTCCTCTAGTGTGTGTCCCATTTAGTACAGCCCGTTAGCCCATGACTTCCCTGACTTCCCCACCATCTGGTCCTTGGCTATAGAGAGGAATTTTTCTTGTATATGTGTCTCCATAGCAACGAGTTTGCAGTTGATATGGAAGGTAAGCAGTTGCCTTAGCAACGGAGTTACTGATGTGGCAGCTTCTCTGCTTGCAGGGAAAGGGCTAAGCTAGTTCAGACGCATTATGTAGGTTTGCTGTAATTATAGCTGCGCCCACTAGTGCTGCTCTAGCTAAGGGTCTGCTGAAAAATTTTGTAACAAGCCCTGTTTTTTTCAACCTTGAAGATTTGTTTTATTCATGTGGAGGTTCCTGCGTTGAACAAAGGCTGGTGGGATTGTATTTTCAGGGCATGTGATATGTCTGTCCCTTTTATGAATGCAAACTTTCTCAATCATTGCTATCAAATGAGTGGATGAGGGGAAAAGATACTTGGCTTCGTTGGCTTCTTTGCAGTGTTTTTTTTTTTTTTTGTCTCAGTGAACAGCCCATGATTATAGAAGCTGGGGCTCTTATCCCATGCTCCTTTCTGCTGTTCTGCTGTCTTTTCCCTGATCTGTGCTTCTTCAGGCATCCATCCTATCAGGAGGGTTCCTCTTTGTGTCTGCTATGTGTTGCCTGAAATAGAGAAACACACACATGCTCCTGGCGGTGTGCACACTGAAGAGATTCAAGTCTCTTGCAGGTTTGTTTGTCACTCGTGCTGAGGGACGTCTTAATAAAAATGTAATGATGGTAAGGGATATGTTTATGGGCACGGGAGAAGAAAATTCTCTTCGCTTGATGTGGAAGTTATTCTTAGAAATACGTGGTCCATAACTGGGTCATGGAGATCCAGCCAGGCTCCTCCTCCGTCTGGAGCAGGCTCTGAGATCTGAGGACTGCCGAGTGGTCCTTGGGCTCTGTGAGAGAGAAGAGCCTACCTCCAGCTTGTCCTCATCTAATGACTTGCCTCTGGCAGTGGCTCTGCCAGGGCACCTGACAAGAGTGCTGGGGGACCCTCTGGGTGCCAGAGAGTTTTCAGGAGTCCCTGCTGCCAACATCTTTCCTCTGATGTGATAATGTCTGGGCTTTTGACAGGTGAAACCTCTGCAGAAAGATAAGCACTAGCTCTAGTGGGAAAAAAAGGAGCCTGCTTGCTCTTCTGATTAGAATCTCCTAATCCAATCTGCACATACACAAAGGCGAGGGATCAGGGATCCTGTTCTCCGTCCTTTAACGTTATTATTTGAGAAGATCTCCCTGTGAAAGCCCCAGTGGCACTCTGGGGACAGAAATGATCTCCTCCATTTTCAATATTGTTATCACCTAGAATGACCCAAATAACATAAGCCTCAGAATTTTACTGTGTTTATAACATCTGGTGGAGCTAAAGTGGGAAAAAAACCCCAAAACAGACAAAGCAACCCCTCAGATTAATGTTAAAGACTTCAGATGATGTTGACTCCATGTCAGTGTCCTAAATAAGCTCGTCCAGCTGTTAATTTCCAAAATTGTTAAAATAAGATTTTTTTTTAAGCTGGAATTTGTCTAATTTAACTTGAAATCCATTTTCTTATACTCCAGGCTGTCATACTAAAAAGCTCTCTAGTATCAGAAATTTTCTCGTCAAATTGGTATTTAGAGAATTGAGGGTCATCTCATTCCAGAGCAATCATAAGTCTCTAGAACCGTACTGTAATATGGGGTTTCCAGATACCAGATGATTTATGGAGAGCTTTTCTTGAACCCTTTCAGTTTTGTTTGTGAAAGTGCAAACCCAAGAAATTATACAGAATATTTCAATAATATATTTCCTAAAGCAGTGCGTGGAAATAACATGCTTCCATTTCACTGGCTTCCAGCTAGTTGACTTTACATCAGAGTTTACTCTTTGCAGTGGAGTCTGCCTGTATTAACTGGTTTAGAGCTGTACAAGGCATATCAGTTCTTTTTAAAGTAATGATGAAGAGCTGGCAATATCCTCTGAACCTTGTGTCTGTGGTACTTATCTTGCTCTTGGTTAAGATAGCCTGTGGGCAGGTGCCCTGCTGAGTAACTGGGGTGTTAGTTGCACATTGACCTACCAGAGGGGATTGGCTACTTAAGTTAAATAAAGTTAAATGCACTGGACTAACTGGCTGTGTCTGTGCTCCTAACCCGCAGCAAAGACATATGGAGTGTGTTAAGCAGCACTGAAAGCCCAGACAGGAAAGCAGGAAGGAGCTGCTCTTCACCTGTTGGGCTTGGGCTGGGGTTGATGAGTCTGTTTTTGAGCCGTGGTCACACCTCCCTTGCTCCTGGCTGTTTGCTCCAGCACCTTTCTGGCACATGAACTTTTGCTTTTCTGTGACAAACCACAGATCTGGTCAGAGATCAGATCTGGCTGGATTTTTATCTTTCCTTCTTTTTTAAATTCTTGAGTTGCTTTTCAGCTTAATTCTCCAATTTGGGTCACAGTTAGGTGCAACAAACAGTTGTGCCAACACAATGGAGGGAGTAGAGATGATGGGGAGTCTGGGAAATACCTTGGGTCGGGATTGCTGGGGAGGCGAGCCATTCCTGATGGAAGAAAGGCCTGATAGAGGCTGGAAGCTGCAGGGAGAGTTGGTGTGTGATTGCTTGGTGGGGTAGTGGATGTGGTCTCTACCACAAGGCAAAAGATAGAGTGAAGTGAGAAAACAAGTTTAAATACAATGTGAGGCTTTTGTCTGCAGGAGATGTTTCTTTTGGTTTTCTGTTGGGGGACTGTGCTATTTGCTGTTTGAATGGCCTGTGTTAGCAGTTCTTTGTGATGTTCTACAGCTGATTTAAAGTGATCGAAGTCTGGGCTGCCACCATCAGGCATGGTCTCTGCCCAACCTGGCTTTCTGTTCCCTTTGCTGGGGATGGAACTGATTCAGGGCTGTATTGCCAGCCCCTCTAGAGCTCGTACTGGCACATGTGTCACCATGCAATAAGCAGCCTGAAAACTATTTGTGTTTATTTTTGTTTGGGTTATTTTTCAGGGGACAAATTTAGTTGGATTCATTTTCAGCTCCCTGCTTTGTTCATGGTCACTGTGGTCAGAGGAGCACCAGTGTCAGCACAGGCCGTGGGTTGAGCTCTGTTTAATCTGGCATGAAGCCGTGCCCACGGCTTTCAGCCAGCTCAGAGCTGACCCAGTGGCAGTAAGAGAAGATGGGGAAGGGAAGGGGCGGAGGATACTATTACCTTCAAGAACACAGGCTGCACTCAAATCGCTGTGGCTGATTCTGTGTTTCAGTCAGATACGTGCTTAGTACTGGTTGGGCCCATATGACATGGATGAAGTGGTACTAAGAAAACGGTGCTAGTGTGTTTGTGCACACACTCATGCATGTTTTCTCAGCCTCACAAGGTTTGTTTCTTTCTGTTGCCCAAAGGTTTTAATATTGTTAGCAGAGTTGGCTTTGAGTGGAGCTGTGCTGTGGATCCCCTGAAGAGCTGTTAGGGAAGAGGGAAAGATGTCCATAAAATCCATTCTCAGGCTTTTCTGTGCAACTGTCTCTACGTCCCCGTCATCACCTATATTTCTTCCTAATTCTCGGAGAGCTAATGAATTGCTGTTGTCGCTGCCAGCAAATGAAGCATGGATCCTGGGGCACAATCTGGTTTGAGCACAGGAGGCCTTGCTGATGATGGGGCTGGAGTACATAGGTACAGAGGAGTGCTTTACACGTCCGTTAATGAACACTGGCACGTGGGGGATCACCATGAAATCCTGTGGTGGTAGGCATGACATGCCCCTGAGCACCAGGCCCGTGGTGGCAGCTACACTACCTCTGTTTGCGGCTGAATATCAGAGATGAACTGGTCTTGCTGGTCTGGCCAAGCATGCACTCTTCTGTTTCGCACTTCAGTTCCTCAACAAATCATCAAAAGAACCTGTTTTAATTACAAAATATGTGTCCCTTAGTCTTCTTTCTTCCTTTCCTAAAAGGGAAGTGAAGTGTTTTACATTGGCTGAAAAGAGCATAGTAAATTGTGCTGTGTGGCTTCTCTTCCTGGCTGAGGAACTCATGAAAAAGCATTTAAAAGACATGATCGTAATTGAGCAGTTGAAAATAATTGAGTAGTTGAAAATACTCCTCAGGCAGCCTGAAGTAGCCTTTGAGTTGCTGGAGAAGCTTCCTTTCCTTGCTCTGGTTTCAGGCAGTTGCTGCATCATATTTGCTGACCCAGGCACCTTGGCTCATTCCTGTGGCGGCTCCGCATTCCTGGTAAAGTAACTCGAACGACTGGCCCAGTAGGCCCAGTAGACTGAGAAGCAGTCTCCAGGCTGCTCATACCTGCTCCTGCATAATCTTCAGGTAATTGCTGTATCTTCATCATAAATCCAGTTAAAACAAATGAATGGTCCAGGGTAACACAAGCTGTAATTCTTACGAAAAAAGGACCCAGTATGACTTTACTTTAGTTTCTTGGTATTTGTATATTGGTCAGTGGTGGCTTAGCATATAGAAGTAATTGACTTCTGTCATTTCAAGACCGGGCAGACTGTTGCTAGATGAGGTCATTGTGCAAGCACAGTATGTAGCTATAACAAAGCAATATGTTATGATGTAGTTAACTGTTGTGAACACAGATTTGCTTAAAGTAACCCATGTGGCTGCCTCTGGTTAGATTTTGCTCGGTAAGCATCTAGGGAAGGACTGTGTTGCATGCTTATGTGTATTTTTTAAGCTAATAAAGATTTATCTCTCAAAGTATTTGCTTTTCTCTTTTGATTCATAATCTGGTCTTTTGAGTCAAGATAAGTCAAATCACTTGTCTCCTAGGTAAAGGAAGATATTGAAAAAATTTTGTTTTAATGAGACGCATATGAATCTTACTGGTTTTCTGGTATTTCTGGTTTAAGGCATTTTGTTAGTAAGTAGTTTAAGAACAATGAGACTTTGCTTTCTTCAATATTAGCAGCGGGCTTATTCAGTATTTCAGTGTTGGTCTCAAGGAAAAAACTGTTTGATTTTGCTTGCTAACATCTGACATTCAATCAAATTCCCAGCTAGTTTCAGTCCCTCTCCCAGCCATTCCCCGCCTCTGTGGTGTCTCGGAGCTGGCCAAAAGCAGGGTACCCACTCAGCTCTAGAGCTAGGAACTTATTACAAGTGGGCTGGGGGAAAGAGAAGATGCCAAAATTGATTGTCTAGCAGTGCTTAGTTGACAAGCAGCAGCGAAACACAGGCAGTACATTCAGATACGCTTGTGAGTACCTGTCCTTGATGCTTGCACTCCGATGTCTTTAAAGGTTAAATAGATCCTGTACATCTGCTTGAATGCTTATAACAGTCCTGTATCTTAGTTTTTCTGACTTAATTCTGTGTGTGTTTTCTCTGACTTGGAAGAATTCAGGCACAGAAGTAGTACTGCATGTTTCCTTTTATTGTGGAGACAAAGGCAGCTCTTCTGAAGGAGCAGAAATGTTGTTGCTGCCGGGCATTGGCCCTGTGGATGGCTAGTGGGACACGCTCCATTCAGCATAGTCTGGATGGCCTGGGACTAACTGGCTGTGCAGATGAATGCAAGGAACACCTTCGTCATCTGTGTTGCTTTTAGCGAGAGCTTCCTGAGGTGTTTTCCCTTTGAGCAAAATTAGTGTCCAGGACGGAAGTTCACAGCGATTCTCACCTTTAATTACACAAGTGAGTGCAGAGCGCCTCAGCTCTGCCATACCATTGTGTCCGTGATTCCTCTTAGTCTGCCTTCAGATCTTACTGACCAAGTGGCTGGAGCTGCTGAGTTACTTGGTGGTTGCTATACTGCACCCACGCCATGCTCATCATCGCTGCCATGTCTGGTCCTTTAGCGCAGATTATTGCAATGGCAATAAAATTGTGGTTATCTTTGCTGGAGAACAAGCACATTTAGAAGTCTAGATGCTGACAAGATTTGTATACTTACTTGGAACTCAACTGGCTCCCACAAAGCTTCCACATTCAACAGTAGGGAAGAAGAAGGCGAGTGACCTTCCTACTTTGGCATAATTTTTTTTTTCCTCATGAATTTTTGGTAGGTCACTATTGGCCCTTCTTAGGCTGGTACGTTACTTGTTTTCTTCTGTTATCCCACCAGTTTGGACTTCTGACTTGAGAGGAGCTGCTTTTGATTTTCTCTTGTGTAAACAACAGCAGAATTGGGACTGAGAGCTGTGGAAAGTCACAGTTGTGGCCATGAATGGTATCTCTGGATCTTATTCAGTTATCCATAGTAGTAATTTTGGAGACAATACATTTTAATTTGTTAGTTATATTCTTCAAATTCCCTTCTGGGTGTTATGGAAACTTTGTCTTGGGAACTGATGTAGGAATTTGTGAAAGGACTCATACCAAGGATCTTAAATGTGAGTTTTTCCTTGCTACATTAGAAAAGAAACCAAATTGCTGCCCTCAGACAGTGACTTAAGATACCAAAACACTATCTACAGCATGCTGAATTGCTATATTTCGTTGGAGCAGTGAACGATAGCAATTTACCACTAGCTGAGTACTATCAGGATTTTGAAACGCTGCTGTGACTTACTGAAAGACGACTGTTGGAAAGCAGAGGAATGAACGGGCTTGTGTATGGGGAATGGCATGGAAAAGTGTCTGTGGCAGTATGTGGAGCAGAGACTTATTGAGGGAATTTTGCATAAGAGAGTCTAGTTGAATGCTGAATTCACACTCATTCAAGCTATGAGCAGAAAATTAGGCTCTGCTCCAGAGCTATATTTATGAGATCCCTTGGCTGCCTACTGTGGGAGGGTGCTCATTGAGATGAGGCAACTATTGTAAATGTTTTTCTGAGTTTACAGTCAGAAAAAAAATGCCTACCATGCAACTTGCAGGAGCTGCAGGGGTTAAAGCAAGACAAGGGTTGGATATTCAGATACCTTATCTTAAGCTTTCATTTACATATTTTTATCTCATTTCCTCACCCTTTAGGGTGGAGAGTCAGGACATACCTCTCCTGGGGTTATGTGTATTCCAGTAAAAATAGGGAAATTGTTCATGAAATGTTTTGGGTTTAGATTGGGGGAGGGGAGTAAATGTCACTGTTAAGGTTAAGTGATAGAGAACATATTCAATGTAGCAGTTTTGCAATTAGATCTGTTTTCTTTATGTTATTGGGGAGAACTAAATAGTACTTGTGTGGTTCATCTTTAGGAATAAAGTCTTTGCCATGCAGGAAAAGCTGTATTTGCAAGATTCTCCTTAGTACCATTGTCTTGCACTTGCTGTCTGTGTGCAGCCTTCTCCAGCCCTAGAGTAAAACAGCAGCACTGCACTTGCAGAGGTCCTCACTGCTCCTGGGAGCACTTTGAAGGCTTTTAGGAGAAGAATGTTTGATGGCTTTAAGAACTGCATGTTACCAGCTCAGATGGAGCTACAATTACAGTTAGACTTTGAGATAAAACGATACAGAGCTCCTGGGTCAAAAGGTATTTAGTTCTGCAGGAATCCCTTTCAGAGATTACATTTATTTATACATTTTACTGGAAATAATTGTATGATTCTTACATAATTCCACCCTTTCTGAAGTACTTCAGGACTAAGGAGCTGTAGATGAATAGTTGATTTGTTGGCTTGCCGGCATAGCTAAGGTAGGAAGAAATGCATGGTGTGTATGGGAAGTACAGATTTTCAGTGTTTAGCTGGGAGAGATGGGAAGTTGGAGAGTCAGGATGTGGCTGCGATGGCTGGGAATCAGAGAAATGCTGGCACTTTTAGTGTTCAATGCTTTGTTTTGAAGAAGTCAGATGAACTTATCCAAAATATTTTTTCCTGTTTGTCAATTAATGTAACACATTTATTGTTACATAATTACCTCGTTGCACTAATTTGGGTTTTCTCTCTCTTACCCACTTTCTCTAAAGACGAATGTTTTTGTCCTCAGGGCTCAGGGTTAAATATACAAACCTTGCTATTATAAAAGAGGGTAGATTTGTTTTCTTAAATTTTATATCAAGTTCTAATACTTCCTAGACTTGTGGCTTCATGTCAGAGAAAGAGAAAAGAAGCTGTTAGAGAGACAGATTGCACAGAAGACTCAGTACTGTGCTATCTCCCAGCTATTGAGACAATCGGGATTTCAGTGTTCAGGCTGTACCCCCTTTTCTGCTTAAATTCACTTATTTTTGTATCTCTCTGTGTGTGTATAAATATATTTTATATATGAAAAGCATTGTATAGTCATACTGTTTTTTAGATAATCCAAACAGTTTTAAGGTAAAATGGGAGACAAAGTAGTATGGATTTGGATCGTCACATAAAGCTTTCTATCTACTTGCATCTCTGTGCTGGGAAAACAAGATGCTGTCATAGTGGTACACCTCTGCAAAATTTCCTTAGGACAGACATGTTCGATTGCCCCAACTGGTTACCAATTAGCTTAAACAGATCACTCTAAATTAAGAGTCTAAATCTGAACAGTCTCTCTTGTGTTTTCCAAAACAAACGAGCAGTTAAAATTTAGTAAAACACCTCCACTTTGACTTAGTTTTTTGTTCTTTCAGGTTTTGCTAAAACACCTGTAAGACATCACTGCCTTTTGGGCAATGCCGCTTTTGTTCAGAGCAGTAGTTCCCTGTTCTTGGCTTAGCAAGTCCACTTTGTGTCATTTGCTGTAGGCTTTTCAGAGCTGAGTAATTTTGAATTTGGAAAAGCAGAAATGTAATTATGACCTTTTCCATTAAGAGACAAGCTTTTCTGTTATTCTTGTTCGAGGAAAAAATGTAAAACTTCAATTTTGAAAGTTTGGATTTCAATTTGTAGTATTTAAATTGTAGGAAAGATCTTTCTTTCTCATCCCATTTTTCTGATGATTAGGAAAAAACCAGGAAAATGTCACTGCTGCCCTCCCCGCCCCCATCTAAAATACTTGCATTATTTTAGTTTCAAAGTAAACATGCTTATGATCTAACCACTTTTGCTAATTACCATTTGCTCCTTTACCAGCCCCTGAGTCCCACTCACCCTTCAGTGTCTAGTATGCCAAAAATGCATTTGCCTGAGCTTGAGCTGACAGGACAAGAGTCTGTGTCTTAATTATGGTAGAATTACCCACTTGTGTGCCACATCAACTTTGATTTATTTCCCTTGCAATTTGTAAAGCAGGGTTCACAAACTTCTTGTTGGATTTGTGCTCTGAATCTTTAATTTAGACGTGCATTTAAAAAGGGGAAGAATTTGCTTCATCAGTAAACTCTTGGTTTTTTCCTGTTTTGACTCCCTATTGATTCCTGTTGTTTGGGATAAAGCTAAACAATAAAACAGTTCCAGAGCTGGTTTAAATGGCTTTTCAGGCCATGTCACATGTAGCCTCAGCCTTCTCACACTGTGTACGGAGACATCCTTTTGTTTGGAAAGGGAGGAATTTCTGTAATTGCCTAAATAAATTATCTCTGTTTGTATTGCCTGGCTTTTAAGTTTGACCAAGTAATGTTAGCACCTAGGGGTGCATGTATGTAATAATACAGATGGATATGATAAGGATGGTGTGGGGGGCTATTTATTTAGAGATTTGGGCTTTAGAAGTTATGAAATTGGCTTAAAAATCATGTTGTCATTTAAAATGGGGGGGGTGTGCCTTATTTTAAAGCCTTTAAGATCTTTTACAGGCTCTTTTACAGAAGTGAAGGCAGATGGAAACATTTTGGTTTATGTAGTGTGTCATTTCCCCACCCTCCCCTGGATTTTGCACCAACTCATGGATTGCTAATAGAAACACCTAGAATCCCAAGAGGCTGAAAATGCCACAAATCAGTAATAGTAGAGCCAGATTCTGGAGGTTATGATAAAGCTGTAATTGGTCAAGTTTCTTTCAAACTCTTTTGGTGGTGATGTGTTTGGTGTTGCCCTGGAGAGTCTTGTGCAAGGAAAACACAGCAGTTATAGAAGTCCTCTTCTGTACGGAGCAGATGTCAGCATTGGTGGTCGCTGGGTGTTACTGTGGAGAAAGACCCTTTGGAGCATGCCAGCCTCTTTCCATGAGCTGGTGCTTTGGAGCTGGTATGTGTGGCTTCCTTTTTTGGGGCAAGCCATGGTGGATTTTCATATTTGGTACATTATGTAGCTTTGAAATATAAGATAGCTGCTGTCAAAGTTTTTAATCAGTAGGATGAATGGAGTCACTTATAAGGTGCTCCTTCCTTTTTTCTCCGTCTTTGGGCAGGGCCTTCAAGAGCTAGGACCTCATTTTTCTAGCTACCCGTTTTTCTGTGTAAGGGAGTTTGTACATTATTTTTGTTTGCTTTTCACGTTCAGGTATTTATTTCTGATTGCTGTTTTTGTGGGTTTTCCCCTCAGTTCTCTCTTTTCTTACTTGCATCATCTA
Organism: Pterocles gutturalis; assembly: GCF_000699245.1. Taxonomy (NCBI): domain Eukaryota; kingdom Metazoa; phylum Chordata; class Aves; order Pterocliformes; family Pteroclidae; genus Pterocles; species Pterocles gutturalis. The sequence continues at coordinate 15,298 of NW_010108116.1, read as the reverse complement.
GAAATTGAACCATTCACGAATGTCTGTCTGAGGAACATGTGGCAGGGGCAAGTGCTTTAAATTGTCATTGAACTGTGCTGAAAATGCATTTGCAGTTCAGAAAAAAAAAATTGCAACCTTTTTTGAAGCAAGATTTTCATTTGTAAATCATCTGCTATTTTTGGTGTGTCAAGTATGAAGACTTCCTGTGTGAAACTGATAAGAGAAAAAGATCACAGGAGACCTGAGCAGTGACTCAGGTCACAGCAAGCCTGTTTGCTTGACACCTGTGTCATCAAAATATCCTTGCTTTGGCATCCTTAAATGAGATTTTCTTTTCCTTTAGACGGTAGATCTGTTCAAAGGCATATTTGATCATTAATAATTTGGATGAAAACAATTTTCTGTCCTTCTGAGAATATCATCCTTCATGTTACTTCTGAACTCTTCACAACATCAACATCTGATGTTGGGCAAGTTGTCAATTTTCATTACTGGAGTCTGCTCAGAAATTTTCTCCGTTTCCTTCCACTTCAGACTTGTTAAGTCAGATAAATTCATACACTGATGTTTAATCACTGAGCACTAATCACCCTTGTGCAATATTGATCAGCAGCCTTTTTGTAAATGATGATCAGAATGAGTAATTGCTTGCTAGTAAACACTGAGGAGTGGGAGGGTGAAGATGGTGAGTTAGCCCAATGTAGAAGTTGACACAGATTTTCTGATTTCCAGGTTTCTAGACTCCATCAAACAGTGTTATTTTCTCTTTTCCCCGTCCCCTACTCCAAACTCTGTTTTTCTTGTTCTCATATTCAAACCAAGCAATAATCCTTCCTTCTATGGATGGTGTGTCTTTTGACAAGTGTGCCCCAGTCCATTGCCAGGGCTGCTGGTGCTGCTGAGGTTGTCCACAGTCTCATTTTCCCGAGGAGCCTGTTATTTCTCCTCCTCCTCCTCCTGGCGCACTTGAAGCACCCGCAGGCTTCCCATGCAGTCCTATTTCATGGAGGCTGCCTGTGAACATCACACTTGAAAATGACTGCTTGCAAGATAATTCAGTTAAAAAGAGACTGGGGAAAACCCAAGTAGGCATGGCTGTGGTGTGTGGGTTGAAAGGGTCCCCCCACCCCGCCTCCTCCCCCTTTTTCTTACCGGGTAGAAGACTCAGTCTGTGCCTGAACTTGCTATTCTGAATAACCTCTTCTCTGTGCACAGCGACTGATGCTCACGTCCTGTTTGCTACCAGCTTAGCTGAAAGAGCACCCTGAAGGCTGACATTTCTATTTCTGTTGGGTTCATTTCATCGAGTTTGCAGGCTGCCTCTCTGCTGCTGCCTCTGTCACATGCCTTTCACTTCTCTTCTGTGAATTTAAGGAAACCTGTTTTTCCGTTGCTTTTTTTATGAACTAGCAAAGTTACTGTGGTATTTGAAATTGCATCAGGAAAAATGAGGTGAGATTTAAACAGAGGAAGCATGTATATTGAGTCAGGATCCCTAAATATTTAGACTTTGATTAATGCTCTGCTAATGCAGAACTAGTCTGCCCAGGAAATAACATGAATAAACCTGTGAATCCTATTCGTGCCAAGCTGTAGGTTTTGATCAGGGACTTGCTAGCTTCCTTGGAAAAAATCTAGATTTAAATATTCATTTTTCTGCTTTAAATCCATTCACACCAGTGAGTGTGTCTTATTTCTCTACTTGCCATGTTCAGTAAACTATCTGCACACTTTCAAAGCTGTTTTACTGGTGGAGGTGCTCGGGGAAGCTGAAATGCAGTATTAATTATCCACGCTAAAATGTGTTTGATTGAGTGGCTCATGCTGGAGAAGTTCCACATGTCAAGCTTTGTTGCATCCGCTGCTTTTAGCTTTTTACCAGTTGCAACCCATGTAACCATGCTTGTAAAAATACATGCACCTAAAAAAACAAAGGCAACAAAAAATAAATTACAATTGTCCAATCTATTCTTGAGATGCTGTGTGGAGGAAAAAAAATAGGGGGAGTCTTCTTACTGTTTTTATGAATGTGACTGTGAATAAAACTTAGAAGGCTAAGCAAGTTCATCTCTTCTTACTTTTTTTACAAGCTTCTACAGCAGACTTAAATAAAAACAGGAGGAAATGTAAGAACATCTGAATTAATTGCTCCCACAATGAGAAGTTCCTTTATTGTTCCTTTTAAGTTACTCCACCTTGAAGATGACTTGGTTGAGACCACGCAACGTAGCTTTTTCTCCCCTGCCATCACGTCCTTCTGCAGAGGACAATTTCTCACCTGCTTCCCCCTCCCCAGCCTTTGCTGGTGGGATTCCTTTCCACTTGGGCTGGGTCCAGACTGGTGCTGTATGCCTCTGGGGCGGACAAGGGGACTGGGCTTGCTGCCTGGATGACCAGTGTGGGAGGACACGCTGTGCTTAACCCATGTGCCACGGTGTCTGCTGTTGTGCTTGCGGTGACGCTGTAGCCCTGGTTGTCTCCTGCTGCTTGTGGGCTGGGGCATCTCACCAGCTGTAGTGGGAAGAGCTAAGACTGGGAGAGGGTGCTTTTTAGTGACCTGTGACACGGTAGTGGATGGAGGCAAGCAAGAGGCTTAGCAGCTTGCTCCCGGTCTCTGCCCAGGTATGTAATTTCCTTGCAGTCTTGAGGTCAGAACCTCCCTGCACTGGAAGGCTTTGGTACAATCAAGGTGTGTTTCTGCCTCCCCTGGTAAGGGTTCTATGGCCAGCTCTCTAGAAAACATGGGAAGAGGTTAGTGCCAAAGGTGGTGGTGCTCTTCCTCTGCTGCTCCCTGTCTGGCCATGTGTAGGTCTTAATCGTGTGGCTCTCAGGTGGGATTTCTTGCTTGTTTCGTATTGCAATAAAAACAAGATGCCAAATCCCACCAGGTGAGCAAAGCCCTCTCTTGCAGATGCTGCTACTTTAGTCCCACCAGGGTGCCCGGTGTCTAAGAGGGAGCGTGCTTGCTGGAGCATCTGGGTTTTGACCTCCCCATGGGAGGCTGGTTTGCTCCTGGAGCCAGGCTGGTCTTGCCCTGGTTTGCCTGCATTGAAGAGCCATTGGTCTTACCGACTAATTTAGGAGGTGTTTCTCCAGAGCCCTGTGCCTGGTACCTGGTGTTTGGGAGGAAGGAGGATTGGTGTAGGCTGCTTGCAAAGGTACCAAGTTGTGGTGAAGTCCCAGGTTTTTTTGGAGTACATGAGGTTTGGGCTTGTGACGTTAATGCTATTGAGGCTCCTGAAGCCAGGTGAGTTTGTGCTGATTTGCACTGTGTGAGCAAGGTGAAGGCTTCAAATGCAGTCAAGAAGTTGCTTTATTTTGGAGGATGTTTGCAGCATGGAGGGGTGTTTTGTTCTGCTTTCTGGGGTTTTATTGAGCCATGAGAAAGAGGAGAGGGAAAGAAAAATCATAGTAAAAAGTCAGTATCTCTGAACTTAGCGTAGAAATGGGACAAAAGCAGAGTAGAGTATGTGTATCTAAGTGTGTCATGATTTGACCTGGCCAGCAGCAGACACCACATAGCTGCTCGCTCACTGCCCCCCCCCCCCCCGCCCTCTAGGGATAGGAGGGAGAATTAAAAGGGTAAAGGGAAAAGAGACTTGTGGGTTGAAATAAGAACAATTTAATAATGAAACTACAATAAAAGGAAATAATAGTAACTGGGGCTGTGCTCCCTCCTGGCTTCTCCTGCACCTGCAGACACTGGCACAGCAGAGAAGCTGAAAAGTCCTTGACTGTCCTGCCAGCAGCTATAAACACCAGTATGTTATCAGCCTTCTCCTCAGCACAAATCCAAAACACAGCCTCTCACTAGCTACTGTGAAGAGAGTTAAACTCTGTCCCAACCGAAACGAGGACGAAGGGGCAGAAATAATTTGTGTGTTGATAGATGTGTGGTAACAGTGAAGTCTCTGTTGCAGGAGGATGTTTTTTCTTCAGCGCATGCCTGCTGCAGGTGACAGGGATCTGTTCAGGCTGCCGAGCAGGGCTCAGGATGGAGCACAGCTTTGTTTCCTTGAAGAGTCCAGGGACACTTGGAAACCCCACATCTAGCCACCCTCTCAAATCATTTACCAAAATGCCCGGTTTTCCCCCTCAATTCACGGTGTGAACCAATATTAAATACTAAGCAAGGAAAAACCCTACGTTAAATAAACAGTTATGGGGGAAATGGTGCAAATCCATTAGCTTTTGTCAGGTCTTCCTTATTTCTATTTTTATTTGTCACTGCTAATGGATTTAGTGCAACCTACTCCCTCCCACCCATGTCTACTAGCTGTTAACCCCCTTCCCCTGGAAATTCACTCACTGACTTATTTCATTGTTAATACACTGGTAGGCAAAAAAATGACCCGCAAACCTTTAGCACAGATATGAGCATTGACTAATTTGTTGAGTATCTGTTGGGTGAAGGGTGGTGTTTTAAAATTGTCGGTAGGTTTTCATATACAATATAACTATGTGTTTGTAAGAAAAGGCAATTTGTGTCTTTTCAAATTGTATAATCTAGGTAACATGAAGAGTATCGGATGACCAATGGGTATTTAAATGAGTGCCTCTATGACATGAAATCAGCACATCCCACTAAATGGGCTATTGGTCTGGAGTCTCAGGGATTTTTTTTTCTTTTGCCATTGACTTTATAGGTGACCTTGAGCACTTAACTTTTTTTTTAATTCTTTTGTTTCTGTGTCTCCTCAATTTTCTTTTCAATAGAGTAAGGATAATTACACCTCCCATGTATACACAGAAATTCTATAGGCTGAAACAGCATTATTAATGCTATCCACTACCTAATCTCCCTCAAGTATGCTGTGTGACAGCCTGTCATGCTGACAGGCTTGTCTTTTGGGCTCTCCTGCCTTCCCAGCCCAGTTTCTCTGCATCTGTTTGATCTTGCACTTTGTTCTTCCCTAGCAGTGTCACAGCCTGTCGTCTTCAGTGCCTGGACTTTGCCTAGCCTGGGGAGGCTTTGGGCAATGTCTGGGGTTGCTAGGCACTAGCATGAAACAACATGCTACTACTTTTTATAGGAGGGAGGCATTGTTTAAGGGCAGTTAATGACACTGCTTTCTTCAGTTGCTTGCAGGATTTCCATATGGCAGCCTAATAGCTTTATAGGGTGATTTGCATATAAACTCGACAAGGAGATATTTAACAGGCTAAGTGTGACTCTTGGAGTTGGTTAACATAATGCAACACCTCCTGAGCCTGTTGGAGGACTCATTTTATGATGAGAGCAGTGGGATGCTAATGCGGTGCAGCAGATCCACTGCAGGCAGCAGGCAACAGAATTGTGCAAGCTTACCTGTACTAATGGACATACAAGTGCTGCTGTGCTGGAGGAGAAGTGGAGGAGCAGTGCACCAGCTGTGCCCATGGTGTCATCTGGTAGTGAGTCACCATGGCTAGAATAACAATAAAGAACCTTTCCAGACCCAGTGTTGAGTGTCCCTTGTGGGATCAGGAGCCTGGACTCTGGGGGACATGCCTTGGGTTGGTCTTTGGTAGCAGCTTGGATTTGCTGGGTGTCTAAGGTCACACTCTAGAAGACATTTCTGACTTCTCTGTACTCATGAGGGGGAGTGTCAAGGTACAAAATGGCTTAAAAGTCCATGAATCCTTCATTTGCATAAAACCCAAACTGTTCACACAGTCACTTCTGTGCTCTCTTGCAGACATTGCCATGTTGCCCACTGTTTCTTTGCTCTGCTTGGGGCAGGTAGACAAGGCTGTAGGACTTGTGGTTCTGCTTGTGGGGTGCTCTTTGGGGGTTTGGGGGTAACAGCCTCTAAAGGCACCACTGAAGGGAGCAGGGCCATCTTCACAGAGCAGGCCCTTCATGCTGATAGCACATACAAGTTCACAGGTACAACGAAAACTTTTAGTGTGTCTTGTGCTGGTGAAACTTGAATTCTAGCATTGGAAGACCACTGGACAGTGTGCATTTCAGTAGCACTTTCTTGTGTGGCAGGATCTTGCACTGTCATCTTGCCTGTGAAAGAGGTTTTTTTTTTTTTTGACTGGAATACCACACCCTCTCCTTTTTTCCACCTATTACTTCATAGCACTGGTCTGGCCTCTTTATTCCTGTAGCATTGTTAGTTTGCATGTTTGGCTTCTCTTTTGGTTTGGGGGCTTTTGTTTTATTTTGTGTTGAGGCTTAGTAGTCCTTTTCCACTATAATCATACTTCTCATTCTTGGTGAAGTTCCTTAACCCACCCAACCTCTCCAGTCAGAAGACAGTACCCATTTTGTAACTGGAAGGACACCAGAGGCATGGAGATGGTTAATGCCCCTGCACCACTTCGGGCAGAATCAGGCCACTTTTTAAAAGGCAAACCAGGGATTTAAAAGGTTGATGGCTGTGTTGGTGTCTGGGGTAGCTCATTAAGCAAGTGAACTAAAATATCAAGAGATGAGCATGAAAGCAGAGACTTGGACTTGTGTGATCTGAACTAATGGATGTTTTTACTTGGAGCAAAATAAGATTCAAAAAGCCCCAACCTTTTTTTTTTTTTTTCCTTGAGAAAAGACAGTGATTTCTTGATTAAACTGGTTTACTTGGATTGAGCACTATACTCCAGCAAGCCTTCCCATCAAACCTTTAATTTCATGCATTAAATGAGCATATATTTATGGTCCTGTAATTGTGTTTTAGCTAGTCACAGCTCTTTTTCAGCTTTGTGCTTCATCTGAGCTGTGACTGCTAGTTTATGGAAAAAAGAGTTTGAAACACACAGGAGAAGTGGGTGTGAGGGTTTTGTTATGCTGCATGCAAATACTACTATAGCTTTCTCTTGGTGCCAAGCTGTCACATGAGATTGCCAGACTTTCCTCGGAAGGGAAGGGCAAGTTTCTAACTCTTTTGAGTTCATAGGTAGGGGGAATTTTGTGTGAGGGTTTCTGAAAATTAAATGTTTACCGTGCAGTTGTTACTGTCATTAAAATTGCTCTTAAGGTCTATAGTGCAATTCTTTAAAACAGGCTGTATAGAATTTCACTGGTCTGTGCTAGAAATGTTGGAAGAGAATGAAGAAAATCTACGCTTAAACTGCATGAATAGTTATTTGTAATTTTTATGTGAGATTACAGTGGATCTAAGGAATGTGTTTTATAATAATAGCAATCATTGGCAGGGGCTTTATTTTTCTTTCTTTAAGAATTCCTCAGCTATTGTTGTGTTGTGTTTTTTTTTTTTTTTTAGACTAGCTGACCTCACATGATTCAAATGCTCTGTTTGTGTGAATTACTTCATTCATTTAAAAAAGAGGTAACTAGAGAACCCACCAGCCTCAACTGCAAGGTACATAGCTGTTAAAGAGCGTAAAGGTTTATTATTATCTGTGACCCTCATAAAAACTATTGAAAACTGGAGAACCAATGTAGGTGAGTAGAGCAAGCAACTTTGTCTGTCTTGATAACTTGAACTAGCAATGAGTAAAGATAACCAACAGAGTTTTAAAGAGACCAGCAGACCAACTTCAGCATCTTAATCTTAAATCTTCCTGAGCATTTGCCAGTTAAGTAGTTTAAAACTTGTTGTATGTATCTTTCCCCAGTTTTGATTTGATTACTAGTATGGTAATTCTGTCTCATGTAAATGAAGGAACCACAATTCTGAGTTGGTCCTATTTTAGCGGTGAGGCCCTTCATTTAGGGGAGAGTGATACTAATGTGAGGGATAGGTAGGTGAACTAAAAAAGTAAGGTGCGCTCTTCTTGGCATCGCTGTCTGCAAGTGAATAGCACAGAGCTGGCCTTTGAGTAGTGTTCGTGGTTGTGCAAGTTCTCTGTGGATATTGAAAAGCCTCTGTGCCCTTGCTGTTGCAGTGCTGATTCAACATGGCATCAGTGGTTTCAGAAGACTTGGATTCTCTAGTCTTGGTGAATTTTGTAATTGTGAAGCTCTTGTTTCCCATAGTGCCTGCACAATGTTTGCAAACCTTCAAAAGTAGCGGCATATTTGGTGAAGGATGTGTGATCTGTGTTGTACTGTGGATGGTTTTTAAGTCACTTGGCAGGTGTCTCTATGTAGTGCAAGATAGTTATTTAAGAAAGTAATTCTCTCCTGTGGTGGATTTTGGAGTGATTACTGTGTTCCTTGATACATTTCAGAGCTAAAGGCAGTGTCATGAGGTGCCATTCAGGCAGTATTTCACTTCCCTTCCTCCTGCCTCTCCATCTCCTCACAAAAATCCCTCACTTTTCTTATGAAATAGATTTATTTTTTTTTTCTTCCCCAGAAGATGAGCAGAGAGCAATTCTGTTTAGGAGGAATTATTGATGTTAGTTTGCTGTCTGGGAACCAACCAGAAACCTATTTTAGTCAAGGTTTCCAGAACCACTCTGTGTTTTGGGTGACTGCAGGGTCCGGTGGTGAGTGAAATACTCTGCTCTTTTCCTGGGTAGAAGTTTCCATCATGACTGTTCTTGTGGGAGGTTGTTCTTGCTGCCTGACAGCCCTGGGTGTGCTCTCTCCACCACCACTGGTTTTCACGCACAGGTGTGAGCAGTCAGCACTTGTTCCAGAGACATAACATCTGTGAACGGGAGGCTGATGACTTCGAGCCTACATACTAGATGTGGTGCAGACATAAAAGTTGAGAAACGTTGCTCTCTCTCCTATCTTACACACAGAAATCTATTCTGGTCTAAAACAATTACTTTTTCAGATTCTGGTCCAGGCTGTAGTTACTCAAGCGGTTGTTGTAAATTCTGTGGTGATATCATGGATATTTCTATCATCCAATTCTTTTTTTGAAATTTGCATTTCAAAAATTGGTTCACTAAAGCTTGATCCTGGAGAAATGCCTCTGTGCGCATATGGGCATACTTGGACACCTGTAGAAGCTGTACAGCATTCCTGTGGATAAACTTGTTGTCAAATCTGTGTGAAGACTTTGCCTCAAGCCTGCTTTTGCAGGGTAACTGGGCACAAGGAACTCAGGGCAAATATTTCTTCAGAGTAAGAACCTTTGATACCCAGTAATCTCTCCTCTATTCTTTGCAAAAAGGGCATTTGCTGTAACAATAGTAGGTTTCAACCATGCTGAGAGCAAACCCTTAGATCAGTAATGGTGAGTACTGACACAAAAAGGTTCATCACTGCAGAAAGTGTCATTAGTGTTATTTGCAGGTCCTGTGTTAACGACTGCAGCAATTCACAGTGAGCTAGGCAGGGACTGATAAGTGGCAGTGGTGTGAGTTCAAGGTTTGATAGCTTGAGACTGCAGATGCTAGCTGGAAGTGCCCTTTTTTGAGTAATAGGAAACTTTTGTTTTTTCTGCTTGTTGTTACAGTTCCTGAAGCACGCCTGTAGCCAGCATGGCATAGTTCTCAAAGGCAGTGTACATCTACACCACTTCACCCTAAGTAGCTGCCATGTGCCTAATTCATATTGCTGACAGTTTGGGTTCAGGAGAGTCTAGCCATGGTCACTCATCTGCTCCTGGTTTGGTAGTGGAGAAGAAAAAGGGCAGATATATTCAGTGGGGAGCTGTTGGCTTGGTTTCGGTTATGTTTGCTTGTTTAAAGTAGCAAGGTCCTTAACTTAAAGTTCAGTTCTATAATTCTCAGCTTGCTGGCATAGCCTGGGTACCTGTGCAGAGCTGTGCAGTCACTCACACACTCGTGGGTCTTGTTTCAGTTCCCCTTCTCCCAGCCTACCCAGCTTCCCAAGCCCCCATGCATCCGTGTGCAGCATCTCAGTGTCTCTGGTCTCGTCAGTGTGGCTCTCCTGGTCTTTCTCTCAGGGCTGTGTCTGCCACCTCGTTGCCAGTTCACCCCAGCTCTCCCATGTATGCCTGCTCTCTGTCATGCTGGTTTTCCCGTTCCTATTCTGAGCTGCTTTGTGTCCAGCCAGAGTCCTGGTTTTCCTTTCTCAGTGTGCTGTTCAGAGAGGTGCATCGAGGAGTCACCGCAGCTCCTGCTGCAGAAGGGGAGAGCTCCTGTTCCCCACCCTGGCTCCACGCACCCACGCTGCTTTGCAGCAGCCCTGGTGCTCATCAGACCCTTCATGTGAGCCAGCTTAATGAGTTTAAATGACAAAATTGTGCCAGCAAAATAGTTTACTTCAAGGAGAATGACTGAAATGGGCTTGTGGAAGAAGCACATGCAAGAGGATGGGGAGAAGAGCAGTGCAGCAAGGACTCAGGGAAGCAGCAGCAGCAGCTCAGACCCCTCCATCCACTACATCCCTTCTGGGGGATGTTTCCTTAGGGACCCTCTCAGTGGTGATGCCCCTGGGAGAGATGTGGGCACCTGGAGCTGCTCCTCCCTGGTATCAGCACAGTCTGATGTAGATTCAAAGCAAATGTGTAACCAGAGCTTCAGAAGATGCAATTCGAAATTGCCAGCGTCCCTCTGAACCCACGTGTTTTGTGGTTCCTGTATCTGCTCTCTTCCTAAAGCTTTATTTTGGGTAGACTGTTTGTATGGCAATGAAAAGAACAACCCTGGAAAAAAGTTGCGTTCCTAACACGTTTCAAGTCTTTGCTAAAATAACCAGGGAACAAAATTCCTCAAATAAACATTTGCCGCAATTTTTATATAGACAAGGTATGTATTTTTTTCCTAGCCATTGGTCTCAGAGAGAGCTCAGCGCAGTTTTTTTTTTTTCTTGAGCTTTGGGCAGATGATAGATGATACGTAAGGCCAGGCAGTTAGTTGTAAGGTATTTAGAAGCAAAATCTTTACAATAAGGAGTTTTAATAGTGGATAATGGTGTTATTCCCAACTATAACAACTGAAAGAGCTGACAAGCAGCATTTTAATTCTTTTGGTTTTAAATTTAAAACTTTTTTAAAATTCTGCTAAAAGATGACCCAGCATTTTTGTTTGGATCCCAATAGGTTGTGTAAAGTAGGATTTTAAAACTTTCCTATGAAGTCTGTTGGGAGAAAGAACAATTGGACACTGAGTACATCTCATACCTTTTCATGGCAATGCACTGCTTTTAATTGTTGAGGGGGAATCAGATTTGGATATTTGAGAAATACTAAATCACAACTTACTAATTCATTTGCTCTACAATACTCCATATACTACATATATATATTATGTGACAGAAGAAGGGCATAGCAATTTCTTAGTAGAAAAGATAATCAGGACTTTTTTTTTAAAGAAAAAATTATTTAGTCTAACTTTTACAGGGTAACTTCTACGTGAGGCTTTCTCTCCCATTAGTACCTCTGAAATAGCTCACCTGCAACTGTAGTCTACTCTTGGACAGGGTGAAGGTGACTCCACTTTTTTTTTTTTAATAACCTTAAACACGGATGCAGAAGCAGTAACCTGTGATGAGCAGGAGTGAGGGAGGGAGGTGGCTTTGCCTGGCCCTGGGAGGAGGCAGCTGTCAGGAGGTCTGAAAGCACTCCAGTGCTGAGATAATCAGGGGGCTGTTACCCACTCCTCAGTCACTTGTTGCCTGGGAGACAAATGTAATCCAGGGATTTTTTTCCCCCCCCCTTCCTTGCTGGTTTTTGATTGGAGCCACTATTGACTTTTGGCTTGGAGGAGGTAGAGAAGCAGCAAGCCAAGTGTCATAAGATGGAAATTAATCACTAACTGATGGGTCTGAGTTTCAATTATTTCCTTTCCTGTGATTGCTCTGTGTATGGGAAGACTAATGACACATCTAAACAGACAGTTAACGAAGCACAGTCAAGAAGGATTCTTAAGCGGATGACACTTCAGTTTTCTTTTTATTTCTGCTCTCTTATTCGATTGTGGAGAAACAAACATAACTACCTTTAAAAGCAAACTTGCCTTAAATTGCGTTTATTTTTGCTGCTAAATTATAAGTCAGCTCAATTGCAGTGAAAAATACAGCAAATCTGCCTTCCCAGTGCTTCTTTCAACAAGGAGTATAATTCTTCTCGATACTTTTTGTGTGAGAGAGTTTCTGTTTTTCATCGAGATTATTTTTGGCTTGTGCAAGAATACAGGCAAGCCAAACAAATTCAGCTTAACAGTAATGAAAGGTTTTGAAGTTACTCTTCAATAGTGACTTCATCTTGTAAGGCCCTCAGCTTGAACTAACTCTGATGGGTTTTGGGGGCTAATCTCTTCCAGGTAGATGAAAACTCTGTCTTGGAAGTAAAATGAAAAAACAGAGAAGTTGGAAACAATGTGTTGTGTTCCAGCAAGTACAAATAAGGTAGATGGTATTTAAGCATAGCTTTTTTTTAAGCTTATCCCATGCTGTAAGGAGTAAGGAATCCAGCAAAGGTTTTCTCCTGAAAAATGTTCCTAGTTCTGCATATTGCTTGCTTAAAAGGAGATTTTGTGTTCTTCTTTCTCTGTCTCTTGGATGGAGCATGGAAGTGGAATTTGAGAGGTTTGGCTTCTATTTTTGATTCTGTCCTTTGCCTAAAAAGTCGCTTATGAGGCTTATGTCAAGTCTCTGGCTCATTGTCCCATGTTTAAAAGAGTGCTAAGCATAATGGTGTCCTTTTTTGCAAACTGGTTTGAGATCTGTGGTGTACAGTTTCCACCACTGATACCAGCAGATGGTTTTTCAGTCATCTGCTGTAGTGCTTTACCAAGATGAAAGCCCAAGAGTCTTGCCTGCTTGTTCTTTCTAGCCCCTTGAATCTTGGGCTTTTTGGTCATGCAAGGGCTCTGCTTCACCTTGAGAGCTGGAGGATGTCCCCCCCTTAGACTGTTCACTGGTCTTCAGACAGAGTGCCCTTGGGAAGCAAGGGGAGAGGCAGGCTTGAACCCTGCCATCCTGAAGAGGATTGGCCCCATGTTCTCAGTTCCACCAAAGCAGCATGCAGAAGATGGTTCCTTCTTCATCCCCTCCAGCAGATGTGCTGGTTTCTGAAAGAAAGCAGTTGCTGCTTCTGTGGATTCTGCCAGCTCCTCTCCTTTTCTTTCAAGCCAAGTAGTATCACACAGAGCTGTTAACCTGCTAGATGGTCCCACACAGCCATCCAGTGACACGGGGGAAGGTTTTTCTTTTTCATTTTTCTATTATTTGGTGCAGATTTGCTGTCTGTAAACTCAAAAGGAGGTCTGTAAGCACTTCACATATTGCATTGTATATCGTATTGCACCATGTGTCCTAAAGCCATCCATGAGGCAGAGGAACACTTAGGAGTTGAGAGGGCTCCACAAAGATTAACAAGTTTTTGAAAGGAAACAAGGGTCTGGTTTTGGTCTCCGTTGTGGCTTTAGAAAACAATATCCCATTTTTGGTGTGATTTTTGTATGTGTGTTTGTTCTTTGACACATGAAACTGAGAGCCTGGTTCTGCTGATAGAAGTTGGAGCCAACAAAAGGAATGGTCCTGGGTTGAAAAGCAGGTAGAGGTGGTAGGGGAGCCTCTTCTGCCTTTTCCAGAAAACATGAACATTTACCATGAACCTTATCATAATGCCTTGAAAGCCTGCCAGTGGAGTCCACTCAGAATTAGTGCTTGTTTTTATTTATGCTCAAGCAGACCAAGGCTGCTCCTGAGCTATCATTTTATATGTTTTCATAGTAGGGCCAAGAGAAAGTTGATTTTTCTGTTGGAGAACTCGTGTAAAACAATTCAAAATATCTGCACCCTGATCTCTGATGGGATTGAGACAAGAAGTGAAAACGCACTGCGTGTAACAGCAGAATAAATACTGAATTTCAGTGTAGACTTCACGTTACTGATTGACTGCTTGAGTTGCTCTGTGTGTCCAGAAAGGGTAATTACAGTAACTGTTGTTTTAACAGTTCACAGTTTCATAACATTCTTAAATGGTTTAAACTCTGACTATAGTGTGGGCTTTTTTTGTTGTAGTTTGGGGTTTTTAGGGTATTTTTATTGCTTTTGGGGATAAAAGATGGTTAATTTCCTTTTCTAGTATAATGGCACTGATGTCATGTGGTTGGAGGATTAAGTCCTTTTATTTTAAAAGCAGTTGCTAGGGTGTTTGAACTCCTCCTTTTTAGCCGTGTTTCTTGATAGTATACCAGCAAGGGGACAAAAAAATAACTTTCATAAAGAATCCACTTTTCTCCAAAGTTTCCATTTGACAGTAACTGTAGCTTCTTATTTTTACAATACAGGGCAATGGGTAAATTGCCAGGTATTAAATCATATTAACTAGTAACAAGGGGAGAAGGGGGAGCGGGGGGGGGAAGAAACCAAACATTCGTTCTTACTTTTTTTCCCCCAGAAGTATTTTAAATCATACAGTCACAATAAGTTATTAATGGAGCACTCATCTCTGTCAAGCAAACTATGTTCACTTCTGTCAGACAAAAAACCCAAACCCACTGCTTTTCCTGACAAATACTGCTAAATAAATAAGGTTATGCCATTAGATCAAATATTTGATTTTTTTTTTTAATTCTTTTTTTCTTTGCAGAGTATTGGAAAGGGGTCCTTGTGGTGTATAGACCCAGAATATAGACAAAATCTTATTCAGGCTTTGAAAAAGACACCCTATCACCCATACTCGCATGTGTTCAGTACACCTCCCACATCTCCTCAGGCATATCAAAGGTAAGAACTAGATGCATTTTACAACTCTAAATGTTTTCATCCAGTGTTGCATATGAGTCTGGGGTAAGATGTTAAATATAATGAAGCGATGCAGTTTGGAAATGTCCTAGTGAAGGAAGCCTGGGAGCGCTGGCGGCAGCCTGGCCTTGATTGGCGTGTCTGGGACACCTTACCTGCCCGTCCCCCTGCGTGGCGGCAGCAGTTCCCTGAGTGCAGCTCGCAGTCCTTCTCCCATGTGAGGCATGGAGCCTTTCGGCAAAAGAATGCCTGAAATCAAAATGCATATAAGCAAAGAGAGCTCTGAAGTGTCCATGGAATTCCCTTGGCAGTAGGTGAAAGCCCAGTGCCTCACTGTGAGGAGATGGGCTGGCGTTTTTTCCCAGAGCATGCTGCAGGGCCTGTGCTGCCCGTGCAACCGCCAGGTCTCTGTGCGAGCCC
>NW_010108116.1:0-361 GCF_000699245.1 Pterocles gutturalis | reverse complement strand
CCCCCACCAGCCGCTGTTGTAGTTACACGCTCCTGCGTGGGTGCCTGCCCGCCAGGCCAGCCCAGAGCGGCCCTTCCCTGCCTTGCTTCAGTGAAACAGGTGTGGGGCGGGGTTTTTTCGTTTCTTTTGCATTTGTTTTTGGTCTGGCTGTTGCTTACAACTAATGTTAGCCAAGGAAGAGAGATCATCCACAGCTGCCACGCGGCAAGAGGGGGGAGCAAGCGCTGGGTTTTGACACAACCGCGTTCTCCCTGCTGCTAATACAGACGTTGTTTTATTTACTTTTTCCAAATGCTGCAACACGTTACGGGTGGGTCAGAAATGCTGGTCACGGCCAGCGTGGTCCCACACCCCACGGAAT
>NW_010108115.1:61431-70090 GCF_000699245.1 Pterocles gutturalis | reverse complement strand
AGCCTCCACCATGGCTCACCCAAGAGTCTGTTTTCTTGGGAGCCAATGAAAACCTGTGTCAGAGAGAGAAGTGAGATCTGAGAGAGATGCCTACGCAGACATGCCGGTCAGTGAAGAGAAGCAAGAGGAAGGAGGAGATCCGGAACTTCCCCTGCAGCATGGTGCAGACTCATGGTGACACACGGTTTGTCCCTTGGTGCAGCCGTGGAGGACTCCACGTAGGAATTTTGGAGAAACCCACGCCAGAGCCAAGCAGTTATCGGGGGACTGTGGCCCTGTGTGGGAAGGACTCACGCTGGAGCAGTTTTTGAGGAGGACTTTCCCATGAGAAGGGACCCCACGCTGGAGCCTGGACAGACTGTGAGGAGCCCTCCCCTGAGGAGGAAGGAGCGGGGACTGACTGCACCCCCCATTCCCTGTCCCCCTGTGCCGCTGGGGCGGTGAAGGTACAGGACAAAGCCTTTGGGCCTTGGGAATAAGGGAGGGGTGGGGGAGAAGTGCCTTTCTAATATGTAGTTTATCTCTCATTATCTTGCTTCTTGGTTTTGATTGTAAATAGTTAATAAATTGTGTTTGGTTTTTTTTTTCCCCCAAGTCAAGTTGGTTTTTTCCTGTGACCCTAAGTGGTGAGTGAAGCCCTCCCTGTCCTGCCTCAGCCCACCCGCTGTTTTACAAAAGACTGTCTGACCTTTTATACTAGGACAGCATCACTGAATATTGTGAGTTTGGGTATTTATTAACAAGTTTCAGAAGATTTTCCTGAAGTGTTTGAGCAGTGTTTTCAAAGGCTTTTTTCCTTGTAAGTCTTGTGGAGTTTGGGATGGAGTGGCTTTCTCGGTGATTTCGTTGTGTGTAAAGTTATGTGCTTGCTTTTTACAGATCAGATTTTTTTTTTTTCCTTTTAAAGCCTGGATTCCACAGTAATGAGTACAGATTTGCTTGAGCAACATTTAATTTAATTGATTTTACTTTCTCGCACATCTACCTCTATTGCCAGAATTGTGTGAAACTCGGGACTTCAGCTTTTCATCTGTGTTGCACTGAAATAATGTGAAATGGCCTCTTGCTTGTGATGGTACTAGAAAGCTGTAATTCTGCTGTGGTTCATTTCACAACAGACCTGAAGCATCAGAAGATTTAGCCTACCATGACCCGAGTTGTAAGCTTATTGCAAAACCTAAAAATGGGCCAACTTGCATGATTTCTTGCTTTATTATGAATATTTCATGATGGGCTGGTTTGGTTCAGTGGTTAGCAAATGGGCTGACAAACACGGTGTTTTTGCAGTGAGTTCATCACTGTGACATCTGCAGTGGTATTTGAAAATATACAATTATTTCCTGAAAGCTGTCTGAATTTTTAAAGTGCTTGTGTTTTAGCAGTCTAAGGATATTGAGGCAAATTGTTTCTCCACCTTCATTTCTTGGTAGTCTAACGAGCAAAAATGCAAGAGCATCTACTAGCCAAGTGTCTCTGCTGAACTGTGTAGTTCACAGTGATCCTAACTCAGAAGCAGTGAGATTGACAGTTTACTCCTTTGGAGAGCTGTCAGCAATGCCGATGAGGCAGCAGCAGGATGCGTTGGGTAAACCATGTATCTCAGTGTGGAGAGTTGTTTTGCCCTTCTCCTTTCCCCATAGGAAAAGGCACACTAAACAACATGACACTGTTAAGCTCTATTTAGTAAGTGGGCCAAGTGAGGCATAGGCTATGTCAGAGAAGCTTAAAACAGAAACAAATATGCACAGAGTTAACTGACACCTGCTCCAATTTTGACTCCAGCAAGTAAGTGCAGTCAAGCCTGGGGTACTCGACACTTGCTCTGACCCATCTCAGCGTGAGGTTGTGGTGGCAGCTCGGTGCCAATATAGAACAGTTTTACCTTGCGCGCTCTGCTTCTACGTGGTGGCAGATATATGCATACCAGCTCTGTACCATTCCTTCTGGGTTTTTTTTTTTAATATCCAGGTTTCAGCACAGGCTGCTGATGACATTAGTCCGTGCTGGTATCAATGGTACAACATTGCAACAATTTCAGGTATTCTCCTGTCACTTCTTAACCCAGAAATCTTGCTAAGGCTCATTATGCTTAGTTTTAGCTTGTGTTGTCCTGTTGACCATGGCTTGTTTAGCTCAAGTCCTCTTTGTGTTGTGCTGTCATCCATGGATCACTCAGTAACTCAACTCTTTATGTGGGCAAAGTGCTGTGGCACCCTTTGTCAAACAGGAGCAATGTTAAGACTATGTGTAGGTATAAGCAGAAGCATGTAGTTGTTTGAGCTGCATTTGTATGCACCGGTAGCAGTTAGATACTAGCTTGTAGATTCTGTTTGCTGGACCTGAATCTTCAACCGTTAAAGTAACATGTCCATGTAGAAGTTACTGAGGTAATTGTAGGAAATATTGCTTAATAGTCTCAAAAATAGAAACTATATTAAGGTAAAAATTATATATAAATCAAACTTATAATAAGATGAGGAAAAGATGGGAAAACACAAGAATTTATTTTAGTGTAGCACCAGACCAGCAACATCTAAAGGTCAACTGGAGATGTGTATAATAGCAAAATCCATTTCTCTATGAATTCTTGGTAGTATTTACCAACTTATTTCAGAAAAAACTATATTATTTTATGTAGTGAACCAAGTGACTGAATTTTGATGATAATATCATCCTCAATATGTGGGCAGTTCATATGATCAACTTAAAAAGTTGTACAGCTTTTTGGGTTTTGTGTTTTGTGCTGCAACATTGGTTTGCAATGCTCTCTTCTGAAAAGTGTTTTTTGTTAGTGGACAAGTATAAATGAAAGATACAAAATTGCTGTAGTCAACAACAATGTTTTGTTTCATTTAATTAACCTATGGAACCATGCTTAAAATTCTGTATTAATTTAAATATTTGACATAGTATTTTCATTTTGGGGCCACACAATTTTTTTTTTTCCTCCTTTGACAAAAAATATGCACTCCATTCATGAATAGTTTTGGTTGACTTGAAACTGGATTTACCAGGGACTCTCTTCCTTTGTGCAGTGAGGTTTTTCCGGCTGACTTCACTCAGCCGGCTCATGCACAGTCAAGCTTGGCCTAAATGCATCTTTGGCAGGGCAGTTCCCTTTAGCACCAGTCCACACCACTGTAAATTAAAAGGGAAAGTGAAACAAAAGGAGAAGAGAGTGAAATACAATCATTCTAGGGAAAAAAAAACAAAACAAAACAAAAAAAACAGGTGGAAAAGAACAAGTAAAGGGGAGCTGTGCATACAGCACTTTGTAGCATGCTTAGTGCTGTCTTAAGTATTTGGTAGGCAGTGCCAGAAGTAGGAGTGGACTGAATGCCTTGGTAATACTCAAAGAAGATAAATAGACCTGTGTCTCTGAACTCCTCCTCTTTTCTTCTCTGACCTCTAAGCTTTTATTTAAGCCCAGTTACTCCTGCCAGGGCTTGCTGAGCTTATCATTTGATCTCACACTCTCTCTCCTTCTCTTCTGTGGCAGCACAGTTTACTAAACCTAAAATAAAATCCTGCTTCTTCTGAATATGGTGCACTGAATATGGTGATGTGCATGACAGGAACTGGTGGCGTGTAAAAGTGTGATTGCTTTGTTACTTTCTTACCCTAGCATGCTATGGGAGTAAAAAAAAAACTGAGGTCATGATAAAGTTTCGATATTCTTTGTTAGGCATTACCTGGTTTCATCTGAACTTCCAGTTCATTGTCATAACTGCTATTATTACAATTACTACCATCTAGTTAATTTCTGTAGTGCTACTAATAAATTACCATATCCAGATTCACAGTTGTGGCTGGGAATGTTGTGCTTTTGTTTTGGAAGTCTGCTTTTATATGTTTGGTTTTGCTGCTTTTGTTTCTTGCACCATATTGTACAATTTGCAGATATTTCCATCTCTGGCAGTTTTATTCTAGTTAGCATCTATATGTGATGTAATATTTTGTGTGCTTCATCTGTACATCTAAATCTGTATTGTAGTTTAACCCAGAATATTCTTAGGTGGTTTGGTTGTTTAATAAATGGAGAGATACATTTTCCACCTTCGATCTGCTGTGAGTTACAGTACCTAGCATTTGCATTTTGAAGTCTTGGCTAAAAAGGCATAATGACCACTGAACCAGATGTCCCCCAGTCACATCAGATACTGCTCCAGAGAGGTTACATTTAGCCCTTGCTTTCTCTCCTATCAGGAGACACAAAGATCTCTGACATTGCCAGACTGACTGCCAATTGGCACTGCAATCCCATCGCCTCAATTCAAGTGAACTTCAATGTGCTTTATTAATGCTCTGTGCCTTCCCTTCTCTTTGGGTAACTGTTATATACATGCTTTCACATACTGCAGTAATGAAATGCACCCGCAGGCACCTCCTTTTAAAAAATGCATGCTATATAGTAATTCTGTAAAGAATCCCAGCAATAGTTTTCCCCTCAGTGGGACAGTGAACGGGAGGGCTGCAGAATGGGGAAATTTGAATGGTTCCTGTGGCCAACGTGGCTGGACAGAAGGGGCTGCCACACCAGCATGCTAGGCTGGCAGTTGGGCGTAAGAAGTCATTTTGTGGACTGTCCTTGGCTAGAACAGATGCTCCTCTGCTCCCTCTGGGGAAGGGCATGGCCTGGATGAAAGCAGTACGGTCATGCTGGGCTAGATGACCTTGTGAAGTCCATGTTACTTTATTCAGACCTCATCCTTTGCTTTCATATGTTGATTCTAGGCAGGACTGTAAAGGGCTTATGCCATGTGCTAATCTGGATCTATTATAAAGAGCTTCTGGTCTGATTTTATGCATTTGTGTGTACCTGGAATCAAAATAATCTATTTTGGTATACATACAACTGTGGTGACTGTAACTTGTATTAATTTTGCTGAATTGTCTTGGATTGCAGCTGTGGCAGCACAGAGCTCAAGGCAGGCCACTTGCTATTTAACCAGTTTAGTAGTCCATTTTCTTGCAGTTGCACTCAGGCACTCTGCTGTTGTGAAAGCTGAGCTCTGTTGCAGAAACTGAGCTCTAGGTATCTAGCAGGTTGTTATATGTGCTGGCTGTAGAATTGGCTCTATGCCAGCCAGGGATTTCCTCTGGGCTAGAGGAATCCTCAGGGCTGGCAGGGCTGAGCGCATTTCTAGCTGCTTTTTTCATTTTGTGTAGGGTAAAACTCTTGGAACCAAACTTAAGTGTTGTGCTCATGGGCTTTTGTTGCTGCTGTGAGCAGAGCAACTTTCCTTAGCTTAAATTCAAACTAGACAAAGATCTTACAGTAAGGGAAAAGTAAGTTTTTTTTCAATACAATTTCTTAGTAAAAAATATTAATGGGAAATTCCACTCTTGCATTTAGCTGAACAGATATTAAAAGCCAGGAAGTATTAAAGTATGAATGAAGTAATTTTGACTGTAAGAGCTATGACAGGCTACCAAGTTGTATTCCTTAAGAAAAGAATTAAGTTAATGAGGAGAAAAGCTAGGCATGATCCCAGTGATAGAATTGTGTTTGCTGGTGCAAAACTTTCTGTATCAGTTACTCTTGCAAGTTTTCTCCTCTTGTGTGTGCTGGATTACCTCTGCACATTGTCTGTTCCTGCAGTTTCTTCATACTAGGCTCAGAAGCTGAGAGTATATTATACATGGGATGGAAGGAAGGAGATTTCAGATAAGTTTAATATAGGAGAAAGTGGGTGTTTTTTTGGTGTTTCCATCACTGGTAACACTTTTGATGAGTGAGCATATTAGATCTAATCAGTTGTCTAACGTCCTAATTACCGTGTGAAATTGTCCACACCTTGCATGTGACAAGATAAAAGATAGACTGATCTAACGTACTTTTGAAGTAGCCAGCTATTGTGATTTAGGTAGAGTTGTCCCCAGAATAATATCTTACTCCCTGGTACTTATTGCAAAATAAGCTTCTAAAGTTTCCTATTTTTGAGGGTACCCACTCCTTGTTCAGCTAAGGGGGGAATATCTCTGAATTGAATTGGATTGTTCTTTCTCGTGTTCCTCAGCACTTTAAAGAATAGAGGAGAAAGAAGTGATAAGTGGAGGGGAATAAAGAAGATGAAAAATTAGAAGTTTGCTCATGACAAATGCCTAGACTAGTTATGTCAGTGCTTCATATAATTTCTCACTGGCACCACAGGAAGAACAGGTCTCTATGGCCTTGATTATTCTCTCGTGCTTGTGTAGAGTTCCTAGGCTGGATGCTTAACTAGTGTAAATCAGTATAGTGCTGCTGAAGTCAGGAGACATGGCTGAGGAACTGCACCACGAGGAATTATTCTGGTGTAAATGTGGTGTAAGCAAGACGAAAGTGATAATGTGTGTCTTTATTTGGCTCAGGTCCTTGAGCAAATGGATGGCCAACAGACAGTTAATGTTGTTAGTAGTGCCTTCAGCACTCCCTGGCCTTGAAGGACGATCAAAAGAGCAGAAATGTGGAAGTAAGAAGGAGGCAATGAATGGGGTAGAATTACTAAGCAAGAAACACTTTGAAGGCAATCAATACCTTAAGGTAGATTACATTTAATATAAAGGAGCTGGACCTTGGGAAAGTGGGAAATATCTAGCAGCTTCCTGTGACCTTAGTCTGATGGTATTCTCTCTGAAGCAGCTGGTCTTTTGCCTACACCAGGGTTTGTAACATGACTTGCTACTGTTGAAAAATGTTCCCCATTCAGTTATGTACCACAAACCAATTTTCATGTAACAAGATCTACATTTCAAGTGCATCTTAAGGGCTAACTGTGCTGTTTAAATGTATTTAAATGATCCTTCATCTGTAATTTATGCACGTCACTTTTGTCAGGTAGGTATTGATTACCATTCTATTGGATGTCAGTTCACTCTCCAGGGACGCATGGAGCAACGCAGAGAGGTGGTCCTTCTGTTAGAGCTCTATTAAGCTGTAACGATTTGCAGCCTTGCATACCACAGAAGCTGTGTAAGGTCGTGGATCTTGGAACCAGAGCAGGCTGACCTATGCAGCATAGAGTTTGGCCTGTGTGGAAACACTTTGCTGTTTCTTTTCATGTGTTATAGCCACACTGATCTGTAGGAGAATATTGCTCCGGAAACTCAGTTGTGGTACCTACCTGTGTTACTAGAAGATTTTAAATGTGGGAAGCTACTCCTTGAAGTTATCAGAATGCGGTATATCCCCATATCTGTCTAGGCAGGTTTATGACCTGGATCAAATCTATGACTGTTTTTTTTAAAAGAATCAGCACACACATCCTTTCTACTCTTCTTCCCTTGTTAGTCACAAGACACAAGATCAACAGTCTTAGGCTGTTTTTTTTTTCTTTTTCTTTTTTTTTTTTTTTTTTTTTTTGTCAAAGGCAGGAAAGGTTAAGCATCCTCAAGGCAGCGTTTGTTTAAGACTTTTTTAAAGTTGATGTGTCTTTAGCTGTTATTACTGGTCCCTATTACAGTAGCACTGCAAGGCTTAAATGGATATCAGGGGTCCAATGTATGAAATTTTGTATAAACACAAAGCAAAACTCAGCTGATTAGTTTTGAAGAGTTTACTATCTGAATAGCATTACAGGTTGACATTATAGGTACTCTTCCCCAAAAGACACAAACCAGTCTGTTGCCAGCTGCATGCAATCAATGTGCCCGATGTGTAGCTATGGCAGGCTACTGCACTTACATTTTTTGCTGCACTGTTCTGGGGATACATCTAAGGAGCCAAGCTAAGCCCTGTGCGGCCAGGTGTGCCAAAAGCAGAGGGAAGTATTGTGATAGAAATCTGGATGGTGCAGTATTTTACCATATGCCAAGGGCCAACAATTTTGTCTGGCTTTTATTATACTCTTTAACTAAGCTAGATAGATCTCCCTGAACTGTGCTAAGCAGGCTCCTTTTGCAGTGGGAAGCTGTGGAGGGGGATGCAAGCAGAGCTCAGCAGGACCTGCTAGCTGGAGTGCAGTACTGCACTACCGGTCTCTTGCAGAGTGTTACTGTGCTGTGCTATGTAGAAGTGCTGCTTGGAACAGCTCCAGACTGCCTGTCCATCCCATACAAACATATCCTTAGCTTCCTGTTCCTCACTGCTACAAGTAAATTAAGAAATTTCTCAGAGACTCAGCTTAGCAAGTAAGAAAAGCAGGTCTTGTCAGGTATTTGTGAGCACTTTGTGCCTTTCCACAGCTGAATTTTTTAGTATCTGTAGTGCTGAGTCATGCAACTTGGTAGCTTGGTACAATCAGAATCAAGTTTGTTTTTCCTCCAGTCTTAACTGCCGTCCTGAAAAGAAAGGCTGGAGTAAAAGAATTTTTCAAAAACATATCCAGAGTGAAAAAATGCCAGTGATTAACTTAATAGGTGAATGAGCACCATTGCACTACAGAAATATGCCTCTAAATTGGATTCTCAGTGCAAGAAATCCCAGGGAAGGAGCTTGACAATGACAACTATTTCTGTGTGTGGTTTACTTGCAGGCAATGAAACAGCTGGTTGGGGTTTTGGGGGGTTGTGTTTGTTGCGTGGGGTTTTTTTTTGGTGGTGGTGTGGGTTTTTATTCTTAAATACCTAAGGCAAGCCTGGGTATTTTTATTAATTTTTATTCACCTGTTTATGCTTTAGATATTCAAAGTCAGGAAGAGTGTTATTTAAGATGTAACAGAATCAGTGTAAGGAGCTG
>NW_010108115.1:39711-61400 GCF_000699245.1 Pterocles gutturalis | reverse complement strand
AGGGAAAGTGGGGAAATTGCCTGTTTTCCTTTGGTGCCATTCCTGATGTTTCTGAGAGCTATGTCATTCCCTGCAGCATGCTGGCTAGGACTAGTTTTGTGTTAAAGTTGCTGATCCTCTTTTGGCTTTGTCTTTTACACCAGGCATTAGAGCTCATGATCTGGTTTTCTTGGGTCTATTTGAGAACCCACACAAGAACGCAACATTTAAGTTTGCAAGTATTAGCTTGTGCTATATGTACAGATGGATGACATGTACACTCAGATCATGCTTCAGTTAAAAATGCCTCATGAAACAAGCCCTAACTTTTTAAATTTGCATATTTGGTAGCTTCCTAAGATAGAGGGATGCTTCATTTCTGTGTTTCAGAAGAATTCTAAGCATGCAGCAAGCATCTAGGTGTCCCACATGTCTAGACACTGGCATAGAAATCATTAAGTAAAACAGGAAGGCTGTTAATCTGTTATAGGGTTATGTAGTAACTCAAAATCTGTCTTTTGAGTTTGTCCTTTACTGTATCTAGCCCTCGATCTCCCATAAGAAGCAAAGAAGTATGCACTGGGATATGTTAAATTTATTAAATTTCAGTACCTTTTACCTTATCTTAGAGACTACTGAATTATTTCAGAGAGAGGTCTTTACATCAAATATCTATTTTTTTTCCCCAGATATGACTGTAAATATCTGTATAAACTGATCAATGATATAGAATTTTTTGTTTCTGCTATGCTATACTGAAGTATTGCTGCTTGTTATGGTGATCAACAAAACCTTTATTTCATGCCTGAACAACGACTGGGACAGCTTACATGAGAAATGCTACCATAGCGCTTATTTGTTGAAGATTTGCCCTTGACTTTTTGTTGTACATCTACAAGCAGTTTTCTCTGCTTCATGGAACTCAAGCAAGTGGCTTGCAGAAGTCAAAGTTAATATTTTTTCTCCTTCATACTAAGCTTTTTGGGATAATATACCTTGTACTCGTGGAAATCCAGTGAAGAATTTAGCTTTTTGCCATATAAGTTTTATCTGCAGCCTACCTGAGCAAAGATGTATGTTGATAATTTCTGGTATTTCTGCACCAGTAAACACTCTAGTTAATGTTGCAAACAGACTTTCATTATAGCCCTCTTTTTATCCTCACCAACTACAATTTTGAAAAATTCTGCTGTCTCAAAACTGCCATCATTAGTCTCAGCTCAAAAGTTTTGAGGAAGGTTTCAATTAAATGCAGTCAGCTATTATGCAAGTGGGAGGAGAACACAAAATTTCCATTACCTTTGTTTTGCACGTAATAGCTTGAAAATAGTTACATATGTACTTAAACTGTGGTGAAACGTGATTTGCACATGCAGAGCTGTTCATCCTTGCAAAGCTTAGAGTTGGATTTTCTTTCTTTCTGTCATAATTAAAAACTAAACTAACCTAAAATCCTGTCAACTTATTTTCCCCACATTTTAGAAGCATTGCTATAGAATGGCAAATGGTTTGTTCTTTCTGTTGTATGGGTGGATTAGAAAGGCATTCAGCTGTTTATCAAACAAACTGTATCTGTTTAGGTTTTTAACTCTTCAAGTTTACTAGTGGACACAAAAAAGCACTTTGGTTTGAATTTAATTTGAAGCAGTATTCTATTGCCAATTAAATGTGTTTGGTTTGTTTTGTTTTTGTCATGAAATCACATCGTCTTAAAAGAAATCTCTTAATTCCCTGTTCCCTCAGTACTTTCATTTAAGAATCAAACTTTGTTCCAATACTTTTACTTTTATGGAAAATATTTATGTCACTTTATTTTTTTGTAGTATAGTATTAAGTCAGTAGTACTGGCACAGGAGGTCACATGCCTTATTATGTTTTCCATGATTTCCTAACATGTCAGTAGTATTGGCAAAGGAGAAAATATACCTTATTATATCCCCTTGTATATTATATCCCCTTATATACCCCCTGTACTGGGAGATACTGTGTCCTGTTACTGACATTTACTGACAGAGAAACAGACAAGCTGGTGTATTTTTTTTTTTAATTCTTATTGATAGCCACAGTTTAGCACTCACTGAAACAGCCTGTAATTAAAATCAAGATTCACATTTGTATTTGTAATGTCAGAATCTGATATTTTGACATTTGAGGGAAAAATAGAAACTGAGCACTCCATGAACTAGAGGCAAAGCTGTCTTCAAAACCTTTGTGTTAGCTCATAATATTTTAAAATTTTGAGACAACTGTTTCTCAGAAAAGACTGTTTCATGTTAAACTTTGAGTTTATTTCTGAAGTGGCATTTATTTTCCAGATTTACTCTAGTTTGGGAAATTTTTCAATTCTGACTTCTTTCGGTGGGGAAGGAGAAATGACAAGTTTTGATCAACTCTTTATGTAGCACTCAGGTGGAGAAAAATAAATATTCTTGTAGTTTGTATTATGAGTTATTTTACTCATAATATAGCTACAGAATTCATAATCTTTGCAAAGGTCTGACTTTGCAAAGGTCTGATCTACCACACTAGTATTGAGCTCTTTCAGTAGTACTTTGGGAAGAATACAAATGAAGGGTTGATTAACTTTATGATTTTTAACATACTCTCTCCTCATTTTTAATCTGAGATCAGTGGTGATGATAGTAGTGGAGTATTCCATTTACCTGCTTTAAAATTAATGCTATTTAAATTACTATAGGTTTTTTTTTTTGTGAGACAGTGGGTTTGCAGTAATTATTAAAAACTTTAATTCATCTTGAACATTTTTAAATGTTTTTAATATATTAATGTATATTTAGATAAAAATACACCTGTTTTAAAATCTGGCAATGTTTTTGTAATGCCCAACCCCTCTTCTGCAAGAATAACATGGTAGTCAAATGAGGGAAGGAACCTGTGTAAATCTCTGCAACATAAGACATACACCTTGTTCAGTATAGTAATAAGCTGAGAGCAAGTTCTTTGGACACTGAATGCTAAATCTGTTTACAGAGCAGATCTTTCCCTGTTTCAGGACCTGTCTGCCTTTTTCTTTGCTTTATGTTATGGTCAGTCCCAATCTTCTGTGATGGCAAAAGTTTTTTACTAATCTGACTGTGGTCTTTTATTCAATTTTTAGTGCCCCAGACTCAGTATCAAAACTCGTAATCAGTTGCTGTCCTTGGGCTGTTAAGCGACAGCAAATATTACCTGTCTGTCTTTTAATCAGTGCCAGCAGTGCTTTTCCCCAAAACTTGCTGAAGAAATCTGCCAAGAGGCAAAACCAGTCATATCAGCCACGTGCAGATTCATAGCTGCAAGTCTTGAGGTAGCAGGGTTCCCCCCCTCAGTGCTGCTGCAGCCCCGAGTGAACCAAAGGCCACTGGGTTGGTGGCTGACAAGCCAAACTTTCTCAATGTCAAGCGTTTCTCTGCCTGTTCCAGACAAGCACTGAGCCATGTCCAGAAAACAAATGTGTAGAGTTGGCCTCCTCTTTGTTTAAAAGAGAGCTAATACCTTCTCACTGCTAGGCTTTGAGCTTCAGTTCATATAAATAATAATCACTTCTGTTGGCTCAGAGCGTTTGCTTATGTTTCTTCTTTTGTTTCAGGGCTCGGAGAAGCAATGCTGTTTCGTATGTAATTTCTGCTCTATAAATCTTTTAGAGTTTCCTAATGAAATTTGACTCACAAAAATACCATTGTACTTGATTAATACAATTAAAAATATACCTTAATCTATGACCCTCAAATGGATCTGCTTTTCAAGGAGAGCTAAACATAGTGTTTTCCAGCTGCAAGTATATTTCTGCAGATCAGGCAGGCCACAGCTGAAATATCTACCACATGCTGGGACTGGAGCAGGTGTTTTGCTCTTCACTCAAAGCCACCCACTTGACATCTGATTTCCAGATGCTCTAAAATACTACCGTATAACAGTCTATTTTATGCAGTCCTGCCCACATTCTTGTCTTTTATTAACTGTTTTCAGGACATGTATTAGTTTCTTCTGACCAAAAAAAAAAAAAAAGTGGATTTGAAATGACCTCATGCACCTTTGTAAAATTACAGGATGTATATGATCAAGTTTACATCTGGCTGTGACTTTGGAAACTTATTTCTGTGGCTACAAATTATTATATTTGTGGGGTGGGCATCTCAGCCGTGCTTGTCTACCAGCTTTTAATTTCATCTGTGTGATTAGTACAGTTTAATTTTTCTCCTGACTCCTTATTACTTTTCTGGCGTTTGTCCTTCAGTATGTCCCTAATTTCTTTCATTTTTCTTGACATCTACAGCAGATGTCTTTGGCCTGAATGCTCCTCAACACCTGCTACCTTCTTCCAGATTCCCTTTTCATAAGTACCTCAACTGCTATGTATCTGGGGAGGAGAAAGGTGTTTGTTTCCATGTTATGTGAAAAGTTGGTATGGTGTTTTTTGGTTTTTTCTTAGGCTAATCGTCCAGTGAAAAGAATACATTCTAATTTTTTCTAATTTTCATTGTTTTTTTTTTTCTGAATATTTTGAAAAAAACAATACTTTCAATTTTTTTCCTACTAAATAAATAGTCAATGACCAATGAAAAACTGAGATAAAATGCAGAGATAGACTCTTGCTTTCTTCTGCAGGAATGAAATGTCAGTGTTACTTTGTGTTGCCTTTTCTGTTTAAGAGAAAAGATGTAAACCATACAGGTTTTTAAAATGCCTTTTTCCTTGTGTTGCAGTAGATAAAGAAACAAATACCTGAGATGATGATGTTATTCCGTGCTTCACCAAAAATAAACAACACAATTATGTAACATTGGGAGGGTTATACTACCCTGAGATTCTGGATGTATAGCTGGTTCTCTGTGAAACTAGATGATATCAAAAAAAAGTTACTGCAGATGCTAGAAATGGTAGTAATATTGTGTCAGTGATGACCTAGGATTTAAGAAATGCAGTGTTCATAGGGACAGATAAACTCTTTTATGAGACCAGCCAGAATATTTTCCTTTCCTGTCTGCCTCTCATAACTGATCTAATAAAAGATAGCTTGTTATTACAGAGCCCATGTCTCTGGACTTAAGCCTTTTCCTGTTTTTTTTTTTTTTCCACCCCCCTCCTTTATCACTGAATTCAACATGTCACCAATCCTTTCTCTCACAGCAGTGTTTTTCAGAGAAAGAGCAATGATGACTACCCTTGATTTCAGTGAAAGCTGTGCATGTCCACCAACTCTGAAACGCAGTTCTGTTCCAGGCTGATCACTTCAGAGTCCAGACTTGATTCTCCTCAGTTTGAGAAGAATTATGATATTCTTCCCTACTGGAAAGTTTCCATCTTAGAGGATTCCCCTGCCATCCACCTGTGGTGGCCTCAGGCTATGAATCTGGCTTTCTCAAATAGAGAATGGGAACAGTCAGTTCCAAGGTGAACTTGATCTGAAATTCATTGTAATGATAGATTTATACAAATAATTGCATCTCTTTGCTTCAGTTGAGGCGTTCTGACTTGTGGGTGTTTGGTCTTTGAAGGCCCCATGCTTTTTGAAGCTGGGATATATGCAAATAATGGGGATCACAAAAGTTTTTTACTTTTAAAGAAATCATTTTTACATGGTAGACAATTTTTTTTTGTTGTTGTTTACGCAAGTCTGTAAAAATGCTTTGAATAGTAAATCTATAATCTGGGCCAAATCCTTTTTCTTTCAAAGTTAGACATATGAGATGTTAAGTAGTTTCAATGATCAATGATGAGGGAGAAGCTTTAAAGACCTATTCCTACGGGGTCATTTGATGGTACAAAGACTTGAAGAGAGAGAGGAAAGCAATAGCTGTCAACAAAGCCAACCTCTCCTCCCCAAACCAAGCACAAATTTCACCATATAAATTGGCAAGGTGAAGATGGGCACCTTTTATTTTTATGTGACTCAGCCAGCTCTATGGAAACCTTGTTACACAGTTTTTGGAGTCCATTATTTTCTCATAGAGAATATTTCCATTCACAACAATACGACTTGCATCAGAACTGGTATATGTATCATTGCATGTGTTCCCTTTTATCTGTTAATAAACCAAGTTCCTGTTTGCCCTAGGAGAAAGTAAGTCTATGAATTTCACATGTTCACCGGAAAAGGTCAGCGTAAGGTTTTAGATAGAAAAGTGCAGGATTACAGTTGTAGAGGAAAAAAGAATGGGAAAAGTATGGGAAATATCTGTTCCATAATCATGCTGTAGTTTGAGCAACATGTCTGACTGGTATCCATGTGCTGTCTCTTCAGACTGTCTGCAAGATTTAACATAGCTGATTTATTTTGTGAAGCCACTGTGGTTACTCTACCTTGCCATCAAAATCTACATGGACATGTAATACTAGGTCATGAATGAAGAGTGTTTTGTGATGGGCTTTGAAGAAAAAGCAAACAAAAAACCCAACAGTGTGTTATTTGCACCCTTGGAAGGTCTAAGCTCTGTGGATGTCATTTTAAAGTATTTCCTATGTTTTCTTTTACTCAGTCTTGATACGTCAGGCTTAGCTAAATGAAGAACTAAATTAAAACTGTCATTTCAGCTCATAAATAACAGATGTCTCACCCATTTAATTATTTATAGTCTTGAATCTTTCAAAAATGAAAATGGCTATACACATTTTTAATGTAGTTCTTGGTAATTTGCTGCATGAATGATAAGATTCCAGATAATCTCAGCACACAAACATGAAAAATAAAACTTTGACTGACTCGCTTATCTTATGTGACTGCTTCTTCAATCCCCTGTGACTTTTTTAAATTAAAATTTAAGTGAAATCTAATCACAACAAAATGATGTTCATACACTTGCATTAATAATTTATCTGCTAAAGATCACAGTGCAGGTAGTATGGACATTAGAGATTCATTTGCTGCCTGAAAATCGATGCTTTCTCTTTTTGGTAAGATTCATCTTTTCATCTGTGTGAACTGTGTTTGGATGGATCACAAGTCTGAAATATTAATGTTGAAAGAAATTGAGACTGTGTCAATGTTAAAAAAACCCAACACCCCACCCCCCTCAAAACCCACCAGACACCACTCTCCTATGTTCCTTAGCTAATGATAAAATTATATTACTTGGCTTAATAACTTAACTTCTTATGAGCATAGCTGGTCTAGTGAAAGATTCATTTATTGGGTTAATGAAGATTCACCAGTACTGCAGACAAACCAAACATGCTGTGCATGTGCTGAAGGAGGAAACGTGTGTGAATGCTACAGTTCGTTTTGGAGAAAAGCAGTCCCCCCAAGAAAACACACACTAAGCAGCACAATTGAAGTTCCTTTATGAGAAATAAAAGGGAATCACTGTCAGTCCTTGCATAAGGAAAAAGTGTTTGAGTTGTCTGTGTGGCCTATGCTAATCTATGCTAATATTTTATTTTAGACCTGAGGAGATCAAGTATCATTCCTTGGGTGGAAGAAGGGCTCTTTTGGGGGTGGGTAAACTGAGGGAGGCCAAAACTCCAAAATGTGATTATGAGGGAATCACGTGTATGGTTAGAAAAACATTTGCAGATCAACTATGGAAAAAAATGAGTGGGAGTTAGCATCTTGGCAAGCTGCAGGCTGCCAAAAGGCTTAGAACAATGGCTAAAGAAATTGTATTAATGTTTGGTTCACCGTGTGTTGAGGAACACAATATCTGTTTGCATTCATTTGATAAACAGGAGCAATATCCAACAGCTGATCGTATCATTCTAGTTGAAGCAATGTTCGAGACCCAAAGCTTTCAAAAATGCTTGAAGGTCAAAAGGGTTGCATACAGAAGGCTTTGGTACTCAAGACAAAACATTTATACAGATAAAAAGAAGGAAATCTGATTCAGTCTACCAAATTTCTTCCAAGGTATGATTTTGCTACTTCTGATCTGGTGCAGTAGCAATTATTAGCTAGGTGTTTGTTAACAACCTTTGCAGGCATAAATCAACATAGATCCTTTGAATTGATGGTGTTGCTGTAAATTGTACCTGCTAAAGTTCAAGTCCAGTGTTTTCAGTCAGGAACTAACTGCTCCTTTGAAGGGGAAGAGGCTCTCCCCGTGAAAATGGAGAGGTTATACCTTCAGTTGGCCTTGGAGGGCTGGCTGAGAGAAATAACTTGTGCCTGCAGCGTGTTAAAGGAAGGCATAGACACTTACTAACTGTTAAGTAACTAAAGAGAATTAGAAAAGCACTGTAGCACTGTCTACCTTTCTGGTTGTTATTCAGGATAAACATTTTGATATTTCCCAGAAAGAATTGTGTGTTTGCAGTCTCTCATGGTGCATCTAGGGGAGTGTCCTGAGAAGCTCTGCTTTCGAGGGGAAGGCAGACTGACTGTAACCTGGGGTTTTGGGACGTGACAGAAAAGGAACATAGGGTGAAGCTGAGTGCTTGGGTGGACTCAAGCACTAATGTTCCTGTTGGTTGGGAAATGGGGCTGGATAGTTTTGGGGAGAGAAGTAGAGGGTGAGCAAGCAGAGCTGCTGGGGCCTGAGAGAGAAAGGGGTAAGAACAGTTTCTGGCATGTTCAGTAAGGACTTGGGCATATACAATACCCAAATGGTGGCCTCCTTGAGCATCAGAAGCTGCAAGCCATGTGACAGGGAAGAAGAGCAAAAGAAGCAGGCTGTTGAGTGACTGCAAAAAAACCACCAACCTGAGTGCTACGAGTAAGGGAGTATTGCCAAGGAGAGGAGAAAGCTGTCAAGTCAAGGAGCTGAGGACAGCTAAGAGCTGCTGGGCCTGGCTTGTTGATGTAAAAGGCAGCTTATGTTTTGAATATGAGTGACTGGAATACTCACATAAACTGATTAAGACTTCCTTGGTGCTTAATAAGCTGAGCCAATGTTGGTGAATAAATGTGCTTTTATACATGCCAGGTGTCAGAGCCAGGAAAATCAATCTTTTGCAAATACCACCCATCCAAACGTGGCTTCCAGCTCAGTGTGTTTTGTAAATGTTGTGTCAACATGATACTGCATAACAAAGGAAAAAGAATATGCTAGCATCCATTTTCTCAGCTGCAGGGAAATCTCACTGGCTATTGGAATTAGAGAATGACAGATCAGGATTACAATAAATTTTCTGTTCTCAGTTTACACTGTGTAAGGATTGACAAAGGTAAGTAAGATAAGGATTTTAAAAATCTGATTTAAGCTGTGGCAGTATCCCTTTAATGGTGTTCTACACCAGTGCAGAATTACATATTGCAGCTTTTTACTAGACACTGCCCTTTGCAAACTTTCTGGAAAATATTTTCCATCATTTTGACATTTCATTTAAAATGAAATATAGAAGATATTAGAAATTCATGTTCATGACAGGTATTATTTGTTTGACTTTGAAATATACAGAGAACACACATTAATGCATACTGACTGAAGTGTTACAGGGGTGTGTGTCTGCATATTCATGGGACACTTCTTTACTCCACAAGAAACTGTTGCAGAATCAGAAGAGGAATGACCTTTTATAGTACTAAAAAATCTGTGTGTGCAACAATGAATAATTTAAAAAGAGGCCAGCTGAAATGACCTTCTTCGCAATATATGTACATGTGTGTGTGTATAACCAGGAATGATACGATGTTATTTTTTCCTTGCAAAGGTGCACAATTCTGCAATATTTTCTAAGTTGTTTCTTTTATACATTCAGCACAGAAATTCTTATCCAAACTGTTATATTTGTGTAGGTATATCTATATTTTAGCTATAAGTCCAGGATACATATTTAGGGACTTGTACAAACATGCCTGCTGGGAATTTTGCTCCATACAGGGGGAGCCAGGACCAGAACACTGTCACTTTATTTGATCTGCAAATCAACCGAAGAGATGCGTCTCCATTCCAATCGTCTTTTTGAATTCCACTTGGGGAATATGAGGGTATTATGGCTTAGGGCTGGGAAAGGGGTTACTGTAAGTCTAAACTGAAGTAAAAACTGGTAGCTAATAAGGTGGGAGTTCCTGTTGAATTTAATACTTTTTAAAAAAAATTATTTGAGAAAGTTTATTTGGTTAGGAATCCTTTTACCATGAGGTGAGGTAAGGTAATGTCTCTTTTATGCTAGAGAGGAAACAGGGACACTGAGTGGGGTATTTTATTAAAATGCACATATGCACATGCATGATCAAAGCAGTAAGTTGTACAGTGGTTGAAGCTGTTATGAGCGCAACAGAGTATTGATTGACAACTCCCGTTTGTTGACCACATAAAGATAAAATCAATTTAAATTTGAATTGACAGTTGCTTTCCTTTATGATTTAACTGTGGTGTAAAGAAGTACTCTTCATGGTTTTTGATTAACTGTTTTCCAAAGCCAATGCACATTGCAGGTGTGGTGAAGAAGGCATTTTAATCTTCTCTTTTTCATATCAAACATTTCCTAAATAATATATTATTACTGAGGAATGTTATTTTGATTTATAGAGTGTCTTCTGAGAGTAGGTTTGTCAACAATTTGTACTGAAGCTTGGGCTCAGCTGACTTCTGTGTTTAATGTAGTCACAAACTTTAGTATATAATTGTAAAGCTTTTCTATTTCTGATCCTGAGCTTGCACCTCTGGGTGTTGAAGTGTGCGGCAAAGCATCTGTAGTCTTCATAAAATTGATAGCTACTAAGGTGGAAGTTTGTTTATACAGCTGGAAGAACCACAGGCTTTCTTCCTTTTTTTGAAATGATATTATTTTTCCCTCCACAAAGCCTTGAAACTCTGACCTGTTGAAGGGGAAATTCTAATTGTAGCTGATCAGTGCTGAAAAAAAAGTATCTGCTTCCCCTTAACTGTCAACACTGGAACTTTGTTAGCTCACAGAAAGGGTACGAGGCATTGTTGTTTGTTGCCTGTGCAGCCATTGCAAGTGCACACGAATATCAGAAAATTAACAATTGACTTAGAATGGCTAACTGCTTATGTGCAATTACTGAATTTCCTTGTGCAGTTGTACAGTTAGGCAATACCCGCATTTTGGTAAAGATAACTTTTTTTTGGTGATGTGCATCATAGAAAAGAGATTATGCATGTAATGTGGGATAACTTATTATACCATTACAAGGATGTAAATCCTTCTCAAACAGGATTAGTAACTAGATGTCTTTTTAATTAGGACATACTTTTTAAAATGGTTGATTTACAAGGAACTGTACTTGTCTGCTTCTCAGTCTAACTTGTAGCATTTGGAACTGATGTCTATCATTACCTCTTACATCATATTTGTAGGGTCCCCAATAACTGCTGAATAAAACAAAAAGTCAGTAGGGAAGAGACAGCCTTGTATATGTGCATCTGTCTGAGATGCTGGTAGAAGTCAAAGATAAAAAAAATCTAATCCATGAATTTTCAA
Organism: Pterocles gutturalis; assembly: GCF_000699245.1. Lineage (NCBI taxonomy): Eukaryota > Metazoa > Chordata > Aves > Pterocliformes > Pteroclidae > Pterocles > Pterocles gutturalis. The sequence continues at coordinate 50,099 of NW_010108115.1, read as the reverse complement.
CTAACATCCATGGACCAAACCACTGATTAAGTCAATAATCCCTTCTCAGTCTGAACTGTATAAAACTTGTGTGATTGTATTATTTTATTCAAGTTCAAATAAAATAACTTTCCAGCTTCCCCCATAGTTTTAGTTTACAGTGACGGTTGTCATAGACCTTACACTTTTGAATGCCAGTTCTGGATTGTTTTCCCATGCAAAGTGGTCTTCCGATGAAGAGCAACTGATTATGTACTCTCCCCACATGCATCAGCATGTTGATTATGTGAAATCTCATGAAGAATTACACTCAATGCCAATCACTGTCTAACTGAAGGTCGAATTTTACATTCCTCTACTGATGTCATTGTTTTTTTTCTATACCAATCTATAAACCATGTAAGGAATCCTTGAATACATGTTCTTAACAAAATGTATTTATGCTTTCAACTAGTGTTTTAGCATGCAAAAATAGCTCTGTTCTTGTTCAACATGCTATTTCTATAATGTTTATTGATACTGGAGAAAGGAAACACTAAGAGGAGCCCCAGGGTAAGGAGTGTTTAAAGCTGAAGAGTGATGCTTAGCTATTATGTCTGGTTTGCACAAGGTCTGCCTGTGGCTGCTATGGAGGGGCGTATCTATGCTCGGTGCAATTCCCATATTATTAGTCACATGCGTTGGTGAGTCTGCTGCTCCTATTTTAGCGTCTGTATGGTGTCAGCGCTGCAGGTGATGCTTTGGGGTTTAGTGCCATGCTTGTGCCCTAAAAGTTCCAGGAACACAGCCCACTGGCTCAAAATAGATTGGTTAAGAAAAATATTTTGTTCAAATGTCCTTAGTCTGTGCTGTATCTTTTCTGATTTACTTAATTTACATTTAACATATCTGATTAATTGCTCCCCAGTAATTGTGTTGTATTAGGCTCCTGTATGAAGCAATTATATATCTGGCAGATGTAGGCAATCAACAAACACTTTAATAAGGTTGATCAATAGAAAGGTATCTTTGCCTGAGATCAGACACCAGCTATTGAAAGAGCTATGCAGTGTAGTAAGCCAGTGTTAACTCATGAAATATTTTCTCAGTTAAACTTATAGTAAATATAAATTGGCAAGTCCAAAAAATGCAGAATAGGAAAGCCCCCAAAGTTAAAGGTACTAACAGTGTCTGTTCCCTGCATTTGAATTGTCAAGGACAGAGATTTTGAGAAGGCAGTTAAGCTATATCATATATGTGATATCTACATGTTATTTGGAGATACCTTTAGTTAATATTGTTCAAATATGGAGACAAGGCTTATATATGTAGGATACATATTCCCCTCTTATGCTGTATTTCTCCTCATTTGAAATAAAAGGCTACTGTGTCATAGAGATAATAGTAAGTCATTCTGCTTAAGAACTAAACTTTTGTTTCCTAATTCTAATATTATGCTACCAGTTTTAAAAATGCAAAATAAGTAGGAAATTAATTTTGCACTTTTTTGATAATGCTGTGCTAACTCCACTGTGTCTACATGGTGGAAGTGCAATATTTTCCCTGGCAAAATAGATGTGATGGTATTTTGCTTTCTGTGCTCAAGTACAGCTGCGTACAATGGGAAGCTCACTTGAAGGGCTATCTGAAAACTTTTTCTTAACAATATTATATAAGGCTAAAACCTCTTTACTCTAAATTCCACATTCCCAGGATTACACTGCACCTAGCCCCAGTGTCATAACTTCATGGTTTGAAAAATTACATTTGAATTCTTAATCTTTGTATGGAGCCAGTAGTGTTGAAATAATTATTTTATTGACTTGATGAAATATTCAAAGTCATAGTTGGAGGAACTCATATCTTTAAAAAAAAAAAACATGTACGCAAAGCTTAAAAAAAGCTTTACCAGGACATATGAAAATGTTCATTGTATGTTTCCATTTTAACTTGAACTGCACATGTAATATTTGCATTGTGTTATATTCACATTCACTACAACATCTAGTGCTCTACCTTGGCCACAACATACAAATAAATTTTGCTAGATGAGATTTTGCTAGATGTCCAGTATTTTTAATTTTTAAATGCATGTAATAAAGTTTGTGGTAAACTCATGTGCCCTGAACTCTTAGTGTTTTCTTTGAGAGTTGAGAATATTCCTTAACTCCTGTAAGTGAGCCTGCATGGCTGATGAAGTTGATCAGAACCAGCCAGACTCATGAGTAAGCAATTCAGTGAAACAGTTGCATTGTTCAGTAAGTTACTTCCTCAAAAGTTATTTATTGGAATTTAAAACTGCTGCTTCCGTACTGTAAATGAGTGTGCGCATGCCTTGTGAATTCATAAACACACTCATCACTTAAAGTTAGTGCTTATGGCAAATGGCAGATCAGACTCCCACTGATGTTCTGTATCTACAGAAGATGGGTAGGATGAGAAAAACTTCACTAGGTCAAACAACAGATTTATCTAGTCCAGCAGCAGATTTTTACGGAAAAAGTATAGAAAAACCCTTTTGATGAAAGTGTCATTTTGTATTCTTGCAACTTGAGGCAATCAATAGTTTAAGGACTTCTAAGTCAAAAGTTATATCCCAACCATCCTATCAAATATCCAGTGGTAGACCTATCCTTCAGGAATTTCTCTAAACCTTAAGACATTTGTAGTTCAGCCTTTGCAACATTGGTGGCATTGATACAATTTTTCACAGTGCAATTATGTGTTGTGTGAAGAATATTTTTTTGGTATGTTCTATGCTTGCTACAGCTACACAGTCCTGTCTGTGCTGTCTGTCTTCATTTCCTTGCGCTGCTTCAGCAGTAACCAGCTTGTCACTTGAAGGGGAATACGTGTGGTTCAACAGTGGCTTCCATTTAAGCTTGACTTTCAGCATGGGAGAAATCTCGCTCAGCAACATTTTTTATTCGTAGTGGTTATACCTGTTGCTATTGGGTTGTGATATTAGTCTTCATCGTGATTATTAAGGATGAAGGTCTGAAAATTCAGAGAGACTGTGAAAACAATGTGATTTGCATATTGATCATTATGCATAACTATATCACATTAAAAGCACTAAGCTACTTATTTGCACAGTAAAAGTTCTGTGATGATTGTCCCCTGGGTGACTTCATTGCCACAGCCTATTGGATCATTTTGACTGGACAGGCATTCTCCTTAAGCTTTTTTTTTTTCTTTTTGTTTTCCTTTCTTCAGATATGCAAGTTTTGCCTCCTGAGGCATTATTTCCCTGGAGGCTGCTTTCCCTCACGGAGAACCTTACATATGGTTACAATGGTTTTGATGAGTGTTAATGGTATATTCTGGTTTTATATGATGCTTTTCTTTTTTGTCCACAAAACATTTCAGGATAAATAGTTCCAAAGCTCTCTACCTTTCTCCCCGTGCCAGGAAGACTAGGAGATGAGTCAGTATTTCTCAATAGCAGCTTTGTGTGAAGTTGAGGATGAAAGAGAGAGAGGATAATGTGTCTGATTCCAGTTCAGCTTTTCTAGGCCAGTGTACAGATTTAAGCAGCCACACAAAATCCTAACTCTAGACACTTTGGGTTTGACTCAAAACTTTCTAGAGAATGATTTCACAATTTAGATTACATTTAAAGTCATTGTTGCTCTTCCTTAGTCTAACCTCCACCTATTCCATGATGTAATATTCAGTTTGGTCCAGTATTTCTGCCTCCAGACAGTCAGGCTGATTCCGGGAAAATGCTACTTTACAAGTGAAAGCACTCAATGTGCGCCAAGAATATTGATATTAAGAGAAGTTGCTATCTCAGTATTTAGCAAGAGAAGGATTATCCATTGAAGCAGAAGTGTAGATTGGTTTTTACAGGCTCATTGCTGGCTTTAGCATGAACGCCTGCCTCTGTGCTTTTCTGAGAGAAGACCTCCGAGGATTCTTATTCCATGGTAGAGCATTAAAAGTGACCTGTAAGTGGGGGTCTATCAAAATAATGCCATATCAGGAATATGTAGCAAACACCCTAGTTGTCAAAACAGTGTTCATCATAATAATTCAAATATTTCAATATATTTTTTCTGGGTTTTTTGGTTTTTTTTGTGTTACATGATAAGCCCCTGCTTCTAATTAAAAGATGCTTCATTTCCAGTGTTATATGGATAATATCTGATCTGAGATGTATACAGCCACTGACTTTTGGTATATATTGTTTAAAATTTCAGTTTCAGGTTGTTTTTTTTTATTCCATAGTTTGCTTCATAATCCAGACAATTTAAGAGAGAGTGAAAATTACCATAAATTTTACATTTTGGAAAATAGCAGCTAGGAACTGTGTAGTACTAATGTGGCAGCATGGAACAAGGAGTGAATTAAAAAGTCCAAATTTAAAATAAGTTAATTACTCAGTAACTATGCTTTGCTAGTAGGTCATTAGAAACATTACTTATTTATTGCCATAATAATTTATTAATAAAATATTTATTTATGATGTATCCATGCATATACTAGGCAACTCATAAAATAAGGCTGTTATTTACCAAGAAGAGTTTACATGCTTAGATCTCATGGTGATAAGTGGCAATATGTCACCTGTAAATCCTGGATTTTGATGATGGAAGACTGTTGGAAAATGTAGGAGGAATGTACTTCTTTTCCTAAAAAACCATAATGAATTCTGTTAATTTACTAAGGGGTTTCTGCTTCATCACTTTCTTTTTCTACTTGTTCTTATTTGGTCTTTTCTTGAATACCATCTTTAGAGTATACATTGGGGGGGCATATGAAAGAACAACAATCATTTTTGCATCTGAAGCTAGAAATGCCTTAAATTTAAATTGCTACATATTTTGATGAAAAGTGAGTTCAAATGATATTATGTCCAATACTTTTATGAATTTGGGCAAAAATTTAAGATATTCCTTTCTGTTCAAAATGAAAAGAAGTTTAAATGCTGTCAGGTTTTTCCTTTTTTTTTTTTTTTTTTTTTTTTTTTTTTTTTTTAATGTGCTATTGTTTTTGGGGGGCAAAGGACTGGAAAAGTGTAAGTAAATGCATATGATGTTGATTCTTTTGTATTTCAGTAATACAGGGTTTTTAAAGCCAGGCAGACTACTCAGTGTCTTTCCAGTTACATACAGGCTCTGGTATCAAACCATATTATTTCTGCCTTGTTTAAAAATCTTTAATCCAGTTCTCCACATTCCGGGTAAATCCTGCAACTCTGGGGCTGTGAGGTCAGTTTCAGTGTTTATAGATGCACTGAAGGAATCATTAAGGTGATCGACTCTAAGTGTTTACTTTAGGATGAGATTAATTACTAGACTCCATTGACTTTTAACTAGTTTTCTATTGATTATGAAGGGAGCCTAGGGTGAATAAGCCTATAGACTGTAACAGAATATTAAAGATATTCTTAGATAGCTTTAATGTGTTACCTGTAAATCACAGACTGTGAGTTTTATTGTGGAAGAAGCATAATGTATTTAAAGTAATGTAAGTCTCCCATTTCCTTCAGGTAGACAGCCATGTGAGTACCCAGGGATGTATGGTGTGTATTGAAACATTTTTACTTCAGGGCTGGCCACCTGATGACACACTGATTGAATCAAACCTTACTGTTTCATCTGTCCCATGACCTGCTTCCCAGTATCCTCTAGTCCTGCAATCCTCTTCCATAAGGTAACCAAAATCAAGGTCTTCATGTCATGGACATGCCTATGTGTTGGTAATATAGTGGGAAGGCTTGTGTACCTTCAGCTGTAAAGTGACACAGTCCTTGCTGCTATTCTGTCAACGTGAGCTACCACATTTGGTCATGTAATAGCATGGTCGATTGACATTGTGCCTTTGCTTTATTCAGGACAGTTTACAGGAGACTTTGTGACAGCCTGGTAGGGAAATGGTAGACATTATTGTGATTCTGGAAGAGACTGGAGGATGGCGGTTGCTGAGTGATTATCAAACTGTCCTTTAGTAGATATGTGTTCATGATATTGCAATTGTTTGTCCTGTTTTTAATCTGTCATTGAGGATAGCAGATTTTATTTTTTTTATTCAAATAACGTGATAAACCAAATTTAAGTCAACAGAGTCTGCCCTTGCTTTTTCTCTTTCCTAAAGTTAAATTGATCAAAAACCAAAAAGATAGACCATTAAATGCAATCCTATTCTAAATTATAAATGCTTTTGCAAATAGCTATTTGTTTCCATGACCAAAGTGGTTGCCTGAAGCCCAAGCTGATCATAATCTAAAATAAGAGAGTAGTTAATTCTTTTCTTGCTGAGATGGGAATTCATTAAGACTATTAATAGACTTTGCTGCCTACTAACCTTACTCTAAAATTATAAACTCTTTTAAACGCTTTCCTTAACCCACGAATGCATGACACAATCTGACTTTAAAGACATTCTAGTGAAAGAAAATTCTTGTTCACTGGGTTATATCTTATGAACAAGTGACTGTAATAAATTGATGTATTGAATATCATATGACTTTAAACATTTGTACCATTATGAAATAAGTTAAAACCCAAATGGAGGAGAAAACAGTGTTAAGGGATAGAATAGAATCAGCAATGTCAGAGAAAGAAGGAATATGCATTCTGTGTAGGTTTCTTAATATTTGATGTAGATTTTGATTGTTTTCTGACACTTATGTGGCTTCTAGCCACCTGACATTATTTACCATGTAACACTTGATAGAGAATTTATATAATAAATGCAATTCATTTAATCATTGACTATGCTAATGCCAAAACAAATCCACCTTACAACTCTGAATCACAAACCCACTGGGATGTATCAATCTCTCTCTGCCATAAATTCTCACAGAAAAGATGGACTTTGCAAAGTGCCTTGAATATTAATGAATCAAGCCCTGATTTATACAAAGCTAGAGCAACTGGAAGTGAACATCATTCTTGACTGACATAAATCTCTTCAGCCTTAGAAGTCCATTCTCACCGAATGAGAATTTGACTCCCTGAACATGGTTTGTGACCTAACGTCTCATCTGCTGCATAATAAAATTAGTATCTAGTCCTCCTGATGCTAGGATCTACCTGTGTATCTCTTCCTGATAGAATTCTAGTCTTCAAATATTTATAGGTAGGTCCAAATAATCTCGTTTGGTCTAAAGACATTGTGGAATCCTAGCAATTGCTGAATCCAGTACTTGTTCTGGTCTTAAACAGCACTGGGGAAGTTAAACAGGATGGGATTCACGGGTCTGATGTGCTGCTCCAGCATGCTTCAGGGGAGAGTTTGATGTAGAAGGAAAAGAGGGGAAAGACTTCAGCTGCATAGGTCTTCTAAGGTACTAAAGAACAACAAATGGAAAAGTACATGAGATTTCTACTCTATCCTCATAAGATGTAAAAATCATTAAATGGCAACATGATTCAGAATTTTATGTTATCAAAGCATTCGTCACTTTAATGTTGCTTCTGTGAACAGAAGTTTGTTACTGCCAAAAATGACAATGGTACTTTAGACATAGCAAGGCTACGTGATGAGCTTGACCAAAGTATGCACAGGGTGAAGGAAACTGCATCCCCCATTACACACTGATTTTTCACATTGCAGAGTTGTTTCCTGATTTCTGTCTTCCTTCTTACAATCAGCATAAGGTTGTGTTTAGAGGTGGTAGCTTGTGAGAAGGATTTATTCTAGTCTTAGAAGAATTTACCTGTATTTAAAAACAGCTATCTTAATAATGGTATATAGTTTATTAGTGATGTTCTTTCACAGCCATTCCTTTTTCCTTGGTCGTTCATTTTTGCATTAGAATGACAGCCCGTCTGAGATGTAAATTAGATGCAAAGGAAGTAAAGCATAACTTCCAAATTCCTGACCAGCAAGAAGAGTGATAATGCAGTAGGTAAAGATGTTTTGAGGGCTATGACATTGAGACTCTTCTGGAGCCTCTGTCGTACTTCAGTGTTAGCTGACAAGAATGCAAATCTGATTGTCTTAGCCTTTGGTCCTGAATCTGGACAGAACTGGGTGGTACAGGAGAATAAAATCGGCCAGCTTCTTTGTGGTTGAGTCATGATAGGATTAAATAATCTTTGATCCACCTGATCTATGTAGGGTTTTATGTTGTATTCATCCTTGTTCAGTCTGTGTATGTAGGGGACATGTACTCCTGTAGAACATAGATTCTGATCATGGATGACAAAAGTGTCTGATGAGAACATGTGCACTATTAAAATTCAAGATGTAATTAAAAAAAAAAATGCCCTCACTGAAGTCATACGAGTGCCAAATAAAAGCTGCTGAGGTAGCATTTGCTTTTTTCAATGACCACAGGCTCTGTTGTGGTTTGACCTGACTGGCAGCAAATATCATCCAGCCACTCGCTCTCCCCCTTCCCAGGGATGGAGGAGAGAATTAAAGAGGTGAAGGGAAAAGAGACTTGTGGGTTGAGATAAGAATAACAAATAAGCTACAATAGAATTGTAAATAATTATGATAATAACATATACAAATATGCAAATATACAAATAGGTGGTACACAGTGCAACTGATCACCACCTGATTGCCCAAGGCTCAGTCCGTTACTGGCTAACAATCCTGGAGCAAGATATAGTCCTGAAACCATAATCCTCAAAAACAGATAAGAGCCTGAGAGTCCAAGAAACTGAGAGCCAACTGAGAGAGTGAGAGATGACCCAGAGAGCAAGCAAGGGGGAGAACTTCTGGACACTCATCTATATACTGGGCATGACGTGCATCATATGGAATGTATTATTAGCCCATTTGGGTATCAATCCTAAATCTAAAGTCTAATTGTAAACCACTAATTGGGCACTATGCTCTGTCCTAGCTTCTTGTACACCTTCTGACACTGACAATTCATGAGAAACTGAAAAGTCCATGACTGTCCTGGCAACAACTATAAACACCAGTATGTTATCAGCCACCTTTTCAGGAGGAATCCAAAACATAGTCTCTTACTATCTACTATGAAGAAAGTTAAATCTGTCCCAGCTGAAAACAGAACAGGCTCACTGCAGCAGAGCCAGGGATAAGGGCCAGCAAACAAGAAGATGGGATGTTAACAAAGATGTTGCAAAAGCCTTCCCCTCCACCTCGTCTTTGCACACTGAGACTGCAAGTCTACTTGTATTGTTTTTAGGCAGGTGGGAAGATATTTTGTCAGTGGAGCATAGAAGTGTTCAGTTTTCCAGTTATCATAAAATTGCCAAGTTGTTCTTTCTGGAAATTCTCTGCTTGTTTTTATCCTCAAGACATGCATTGTGGACATTTCTGACAGTGCTCACAAAATCCTGTGAAACATGCTGTGGTAACAAGATCTTTCTGCCTCAAGGCACTTGGAGTTCACAGTAACAAATACCAGCATCACTCCCCTGAAGACAGTTTAGAGCTTCCCCCTTTTCAGGCCCTGTACAAGGACAGGAAGGCAGACTCAGAAAGCACTGCTTGTCTTTCCTCTCTCACAGAAATGAATGACAACTTTAATGTGAGCAGCAAAGGCAATGCTATTATTACAATGAATCAGTCATTCAATCAGTGCTGAAGGAGAGAAGGCAATTCAGAGGAAAAGGGAAAAAAGTGAATGTGAGGGTGCCCAGAATGAGGACACAGATTCACTGAATGATCTTATCTAAGAATCTGATGTGTAGTGGAAATGCACCCCAGTACATGAGAGGCAGTATCTGAAATTTTCCTGATCAGCAGTTCACCATATAAGGAAGCTGCAATTCTTACTGGGTTTTGTATAACTCCTTCAGCTTTCCTGCTTTGTTGTTTATCATGGATCTTTTGTATTATTACAAAGTGAGTTCATCAGCAAATAAGCCTTATGGCAGCCTTCAATTTTTTTTTTATTCTCTGTGATGGGATTTCCCCCGATTAATCTGCTGTTACTGTTAGATTCACTCTGCTAACCATTACAGGGTGGCTTGGAGCCCACAAGTAAAAATCTATTGTGGAAATTAAAAGTTACAGTTCTAGAGTACTGTCACATCTCCTTTTGAGCTGACGCGAGGTTTTGTGGACTTTGTTGTTTTTGTTGTTTTGTTTAAATTTAAAAATAATTGGTTTGATTTAAAATATTTTTTTGTTTATATCACTATGGTGCTTTAAGTTTGTGTGGTTCCCCTTGAGATCTGACTGTGGAGTTTTCTAGGTTACTGTTTTTATTTGAATTCCTTTGTACGTGGCATATCCTAAGGGTGCTCTCTCTCTCTGTAGGAAAGAAACACCTTACAGCATCACAAATGAGATTGCAAATTGCCACCAATTCTTGGGTGACTTCCAATATCGCTTACTTATCTGAATAGCATTATTCTAGGCTCTGAATCCCAAAGCTGAAGTGTCCAGGGAACGCTTTCTTCCAGGATACTGAAATAATAGCTCATTTAAGAATTTAAAATCTGAATGAAGCAGGAACATTGTACATATAGATAAATGTCACTTGCATTACT